>NW_008589940.1:0-15812 GCF_000691845.1 Merops nubicus
TATATATATTTAAAAAAAAAGGGAAAAGATCTATTTTCTGAAGGCTATGTTTTTACAGTGTGTAGCCATCACTGACTGTAGCACAGGCTGTGTACATGACACAGCTATGAAAACTGAGCTGGCATCGTTTTAGTTTCCATTCTGGAACCAGTCAATAAGTTAAATCTCTGACTAGCACAGAGACATTCTACATATCATTTTTATGATAGCATGTTGATATTACATCTGGAGCTGTCCATTAATACATTTGAAAGACATATTTGATCTTACTTATAGCGGATGTGGCATTGCAAGTGATCTGCCATTCCGCCCCAACTCCTCTTCACTCTCTGAACACCTTCATTACATTTCCATTTTAACAAGATTTTCACTTTAATGTGATTTTTCAGATATCTGTTAGGTGTTGGGTTTTTTTCCTTTTTATTCTTTTCCCTCAAGAGCCAGGTGTATAAGTGACTAGTTTATACAAATTTCACAGGGATTTTTTTTTTTTTTTTTTAAATCATAGATCTATAGGGAATTTAAAATGTTTCACAGATTTACTTCGAAAGATGTTCCATAAAAGAATGACACTACAAGTTACATCAAACAAGCAAACATTTGTTATGGGGACAGTAAAATTTACTTTTCACAAAAGGAGCCTACAGTAATAATGCATTCAATTCTATTTCCCAGAATGCTTCTTAAGTATGTTAATAAAGTCTTTATTGTGTCTGCTTATAAAAGTCGCCACCATTTCCCATTAGAAAGTCTCTGTTTATTCATCAAACATTTACTGACAGTGACTGCTGGGAGCAGGCTCAGATTTCCACTCCATTACACGTTTGTGGCATAAAACACATTAATTATAGATATATTACAATATTCAACTCATTGAGGAAAAATTAGATGATCAAGGCTCATTTTCCTTGACAATAAGCAAGTTAATGAAAATACTAATTACCTGATGATGAAGTGGAGCCTTCAGGATTGAACGCTTAGCATCTGTAGAAGAGCTCTGTGAATCTAGCACAGAATATTAAAGCCAGAAGCACTGGAAGTCTAAAGGGTGGTTCATGAGGTCATCATATGCCCTTTAATCACAGGACAGAGAGTAGTTAGTTTATAACATAAACTTTTATATGGAGCTTTGATGGATGTCATGAAAAGCCACATGATTATAGTGTTCATTTAAAACTAATTATTTTCACAGATTGATGTTTTTTGAATTAGTAGATACATTGTCTAGCTCAACTTTTTAAAAGAAACTATGGAACCTAGCAATGTATTTTGTTATACAAAGGCACAAAAACATTGGAATGAAGAATGAAGAAGGTACAGTCACAAGACTTGCTCCATTTTCTCTGATTTCAGAAAAAGTCATGATCAAAACTAATGGCATAGGAAGTTAAACCATTTCAAATTCAGGAAACATTTATTTATTTATTTTTATTACAACCACTTTTGGTTTTGTGCTTGTATAATTCTTTTTACCATTTCCAGTTCAGACTGTAAATTGGAATCACTAAACCAATTATGTCATTCTTTGGTTTCTTTCCAAGATCAATTTTACTTCTCATGTGCTTTTGACATTTTACTAATACATCTATCCTTCTGGGGTAGGAGGTCCCCTTCATTCTGGACTGTTCACACTGTTAAAGACAGAAGTATCATCTATGTTTTTTCAGCTTAGTTAATTTTTTTTCCCCCAGTTGCTTGATAACTTTTTAGAAATTACATATACTTTTCTGAACTGCTAAATAGTAAATAATAGCAAAATATTTCCAAAGTATTGTTTCTTGTCTGAAGATAGTAATAATCACATTTATTTAACAAATTTCTTTCTTAAATTTTCTGTAGGCACCGGCACTGTATCAACTGATAAAATAGCATAATTATCTTCTATCTGTCCCACAATCCTGTTGTAAGTCATGGATGAAAAAACCTTCTAAGTGATTTAATCTACTGAAACTTTTTTTTTTTTTTTAATATATTGTTTTTCTTATGAAAACATGAAAGTATCTAAAGCTGGCAACCTCATTCCTAGAGGCAGGATGGCAGGGAGTTTGCAGAGCACAAATAACCATATAGGTAAATATCTCTACACTACATGAGGAATATTTTGTGGGAATACTGTGCAGGTCTTCAGTTTACTTTTCATCCTCAAGCACCTTAAATTTAGACTTGATCATTACTACAGCTTTGTAGCTAGATATTTTCTGTAGTACCATACTAACACAGCCACATGATATCAGGAAAATATCTGTATAACAACAATCCAACACCTTTCCAAAGCATTTCAGACAGTGAGTTCTGAAATAATTGTTAATAAAATTACTTTAAAGTGTTTCTTCGTTCCCCTTGATTGTAATATGTTTTTATATTGCCTCCTCAGAAATCACTGGCAAAGGACTTATACTGAAACTAATAGAATGAGCTTTTAACTTGGCAAAACACAATAAGACATGCAACTCAGACTTCTCATTACAGACATTTGGCATATCTCTACACATGGAATTGTATTGAAGCTTATATTTTATACCCCAGTAATGTTTCCAATATCTAGGCAGCTGGTAAGTTTCAGCAGAAGCTTTCTTCATTGTCACCTAACTAATTATCTTGTTATGCTTCTCTGTGTTGTTGACTGGTTAAACACACTTTTTACACTAAAGAGGGCCAAGGACTTTAGTTAGATTGAAAAGATGAAAACTGTACTTCTTACGTTAGCACTCTCCACGATACCCTCTTCCACAGGTCTTTTATACCAGGGAGAGGTTTATCTGACAGTTCATGGTTTTACAGCAGTTGCCAGCAGTGACTGCTCAGGAGAACAGAAGCAAGGATGCACTTCTATGACCTTCCTCTCTCAGTTTTCAGAATGGAATAGAAGTGATATAGGGTTAATGCTGTTCATTATCTGACACTGCTCCACACAGTTTATATTTCATTTACTATAACATAGATATGCAACAAAAATGGAAACTAAGCTTATAACTTAATCTATTTTTGCAGTCTAAAACTTACGAGCCTCACATTAATTCAAAACAGTTTCATAGCAAACTTTAGGCTAAAATCACAAATGGGGTATAAGATCAACATTTCAATTATAACTTCCAGCAATCTTACTGGTTATCCAATATACAGGAAGAAACAAGTATCTAAAAACATGTGCACATGAACAACTGGCCACCTAAGTCACTGAGTGATAAATGCCATGAAGAAGGAGGTAACTTTAAGCTTCTATATTAAGTGTATATATTCAGCCTAGAAGGGAAACCCACATCCATATGGCATTTTTAATCTTGAAGCCAGATCCAAGTATAGGTTTCTAGTTAGAGTTAGGTTTTTACTCTGAAGTCAACAGAAGGATGTATATATTGACTTTTCTTATAGTGTATATAAGCTAATGCTTACTTGAGAAACAGCCTATGAGAATTCCAGGCCTTTCCTGTGGGATTTAGACCCCATAAACATATGGGGAGAGTTATTGACTAGATAATATTGGCAAAAAAGATAGAGGAATATATGAAACACTAGAGTTTGGGCATGAGATAGATGTGTTGTACACTATTATCAGGATTTGAGTGGTTCTTCCCAACGCCTTTGTAAGAAAGCAGACAATATATGCTACACACACATTGCTCAGTTTAGCCTCTCGTGGAAATCATCCTGTCCCTTAGGCAGAGTGGTACAGAAGGGCTTGCATTCATTCTGCTAAGGAATAACCCCCTTAAGGCTCACTCACCACCTTCACTGTGCAGGACATTTGGTCCTGCAGCTGTCTGGGCTCCATGTACTGCCCTTGTGACTCTGGAACATAGTAATTATGCTTTGGGTTTTTTTCAGCTCAGACTGTCCAAAACAGTATGTCTTAGCCCAACAGGGTGTTATTTTCATACCATGATATGGAAGTATCTGTTGCATACTTCAGACAGGGCTTGAGCTGCCTGGGGATGCAAAGCCAACTGCACTAGTGTTGGAAGACTGTGGAGGACAGAGGGAACCAAATTTGCATATAGGCAAATCCATACTGTCAGGCAAAGTGAACTATCTCCAGAATTATTTTTGGGGGTTATTTTGATAAGGCCTAACTGGTCACTCTAAAATGGATGTCAGGAGCAAACTGAGATGGCACTCAGTTATTTGACAGTGTAGAAAATGTTTTAAAACCACTGAGATCACTCCTGCATATTCTTTTTCTGATTTGACCTGTTCTAACTTTGTTTTCACATTCTTTTGCCATGGAAGCACCTCTTCAGCATCTCTGCTCTGACAATAGCGCAGACTGGAACTGCAAGTAGCCAAGCATCTAGTCCCTTAGCTCTTTTACTCAGGGCCATGGTTACATATGTTATTGCTTTTTCACATTCTTTCACATTTAATTCATTCTTCCCATGCTTGTAATTCTTTGAAAATATTGCTGTAGCTTTATTCCTGTCTTACTGTTTCACAGAAGAACACACCTCTTGAGAAAAATCATATAATGAGAAAAAAACCTCTTCCTCTCTGCAGAGAAATATCAAATTATATTATATGCAATAACAAGTTTTGATATAGTGAATGCAGATGCTTTTTAGACACATGCATGTACTGGGATTGTAATGCAAAAAACCTCCATATCAGTCCTATAGTCTCCGTCTTAGAATAGGTGTCCCCATAGACACTAGTGTGGCAGTAATCATAGGGACAATATCTACAGTTTGAGCTTTGTAAAAGATCCATCCTTCATATGCTAATGTGGATCTACGTGAGCAACACAAGAGATGCAGCAGAATTTAACAGAAAAAAGGTAGATTTCTATTGTGTGAAATTGCTTTAAATATTTTCAAGAGAAGCTTTTCAAAGCAAGTACCATTAGTTTCATAGACTATAAGATTTGCCATATTTTACTTGGTTCAGTAGTCAGAATTCTCATTTACATCAACAGGAATTTTAGTAACTCCCCATCTCTGGATTAAGTATGTAGGATGTGATATTTCTGCCTCCATTTCAGGAGCAAAAGATTAGTCACAATGGAAAAACTTCATTCAAGTAGAAAACAGAGACATTTTGTGTGTGTGTGTATGTTAAACACGGTAGCATAGATTTTAGAAACTGTTTGTCACAGGGATGCCATAGGATATCATGACACATGATGACATTTCTGACAAGGAAATAAGCAAAAAAGACAACTTCAAGCAACACGAATTGGGAACCAGCAACCACACGTTGCCGATAGGGAATACCATTTTTTCTGCACAAGAGGAACAGACTCTCCCAAACTTTGTTTTAATTATCATTCAACACAAGCCACCACTACAATTTGTGTTTTCATAAGCACCAAATTAGTGCAGAATTCAACTTTTGCAATGTAACTATGAAACTCAGTCCACCTTTCCAAGGCATATATATTTCTCTTGTTTCTGACATTTTACCAATCTCAGCTGACTGTTTGACGTCCGGACATTGAAGAAATTTAAGTGAGTTTCCTGGACTGAGCTGAGACTTTACGGTGGCAGTTCTTCACAGTTCCTGTTCAACCAGTGGTCACAGGTTTCCTTGTTGAACCTAGGCAATGAGATGCCATGCCACATGGGCGTGCTGCCAGATTCAGGACTTGAGAAATACTCTCTGATCTGGAAACATGAGCATAGCCATACAAATTAAGTTATGCACATCTTACACATCTGGTCCCATTTGAAATAACCCAGATTCTCCCTTCTACTCTTGACCTGCAGTTCCAGGAAGGTGTAAGTTTTCTTCTGTCCTATATCATGACTGGCAATCCTATGGAGTTCCATACCACATAACCTGCAGTATCTCTGATAGCACTAAAAACTTCTGTTTTAAAAAAATCTCCTAAACTTCTGACTAGTGTGTAAAATTACACAAGACGAATACCAGCCATGATGTAAAGTCCCTCCACAGCTCACTGTGCATTTTTAACCAGACTTTCAGGTGTATTTAGGTGTTTATATGGGAAAATGGAATGCCAGAATGTTTTTTTTCTAAACAACTAAGCAGCTTAGGTGCCTATTTTCCATTGAGATCAAGAGAGCTTGGGCACCTAACACATTAAGTAGTTCTAAATATTTTATCTGCATCTCTCAATAATTTATATTTTCAGAAATCCTACCTCTTGCAGTAAAAATGTACTGGTATTAACAGCTTAAGCCTTTTCACATTTTCCAGCAAAAGACAAACTAATAGCAGAAATCATTCAGGTTTCTCTTTTCACACACCAGCTTCAGCTCCTTTTATATTTTACTCCATTCCCCAAAAGCCTGAATAAAAACCCATTTAGTTTTATAGGGTTCAACAACAGCCTGTATGAATTTTGTGGAAAAAAAAATTGCTTGTCGTGCAAATTCTTTGAAAGATCACCTAGCCTTCTATGCTCTCATTCCTGGGGCTTGTATCATCATGGATATTACTTTGCTTCCTATGAGCATTAATTAATACAGCAGTGATGACCCTTACTTTGTTCTTTTAGGAAATGGCTCTGATTCCTTAGAAGACATTTTTATATTACTTATATTTCCTTTGCATATTTTTCAAATTTTGATCACACCTCTTAATCCCATATAAATGAAAATTTACTACAAAGACAACAGTGGAATAATACTGAAAATGAGAGAGAGAGGAATCAGATCCCAGTATAGGTGTCCAAGTGAGTGCTAGAAACGCTCAGTTTGGTAACTGATGCTGCCTGTTGTCACATGAGTGTTGTGTTGTGTTCCCTTGATTGTTTCAAACCACAGGCACAGCACACCTTTCTGCAGTCCTTGATGAGAAATTTACCACATTCATAGCAGATCTGCAATCAGAACATCTTCTAATGATGTCAGCTCCTGAATCTTACTAATGGAAACCCAGGGTGCTACATGATGCCCACCGCATCACCATTCTCCATGTAGTTTGTCTTGAATCTGAAACTCAGACTAAAAGCTTACATGACTCCTCAGTTATATTGCTCCCCAAAAATAAGCCATTCCTTCTTCACAGATTCAGAAAAAAACATATCTGTGATTCATACAGAAGACATTTTCCCACTGCTAAAATATTAGCTGTTTCTGAGAGAGGCACATTTTTCTTCACTAGTTTAATCTCTAACACTTTCAAAGTCTTCAGAGGCTTAGTGACTAACTCTAGATATTTGTTAATGTGATTTTTCCGACCTGAACATTTTTCTATAATTTTATCCCTCCAGCATGGCACATTACATTGAAGTTAAAAAGACTGTGGGGATACAAAGAAGGAATTATTGTGCTAGTCTGAAGCTAAACTCTAACATTTACAAAGAACAAGTTGAAAAGAAGCCTTTAATGTCCTAATTCATAAAGATGTTAAATTTGACAGTGAAAATATAATACACACAAAAGAATGAAAGGAAAGAAGGAAAATACTCTTCTTTACCTCTGAAATGCTTTCTTCTTTGTATGTAGCAGGTGCCCCAAGACACGTTATACTGCCTGCTTTAATTTGTCTTTAATATCAGATGCGCCTTATTGATTTCTTCTGTGTATGTTTTCATTCTGAATAATTCAGAGGCACATTTTTTTTCCATTATGGTCAATAGCCAGAGAAAATTCTGAAGATAATCAATTGAGCTCTGCTTGACGATTACTAGTGTTGATATCCCCCAAAGTGAGGGAGTCAGAAAGGCCATGGATAATATGACACAACAGTCAATCAGTGCAATCAGTGGAAGTATCAACACTGGCTGTACCATGAGAGGCAGATCCATGCTGAGGATCCATAACAGCTCCTAAAAGTTCAGATGCTTGACTTCTTGTCATATGCTACAACAGATGGACTATGTAAGATTAGATTCAAAAAGCCTTCCTGTCTTCTCTCTCCCCCTTTCTCAAACTGATAGGATCATAAAGCAGCTGTGTGGGATGATTTATATAACACTCAACATCTTCATTTTACTTTTTTCTATTCTTAAACTTTCCTAATAACAAATACCTTCAAAGAAATGAGCAGAAAGAGCACTTGGACAACAAACACAAAAACAGATGGAAAGATGATTTTGATTTAGATTATGATGGACAATGTATTTAGCTAGAGATCACGTATGACCGCTTTAGTAATTCTCATCACGTCTTTCCACATAATCAGGACACCTCACATTCAGTTTATAGTGAAAACATTTATTTTTTTCAGTGTAGAAATCTAATGATGTTGCCAATAGTGGCTGACAAATGATAGATGCAAGCAGTGTGTAGCTACTGACTTGAGGTTTGATACAGCTTCAGCTGAAATCAAGGCAAGAATATGAATGACAGTAAGCACACAGAGATATACACATAGAGAGACACAGATATATAGATATAGATATAGATATAAATATATATGTTCAGGTGGGTAGCTCCAGTGAGTCTCCTAAGTAAAGTTCTTGCCATGTAGGTCAGTAAGCTATGCAGCTCACCATATCTATTACCTAAATTTATAAAATGGCAATATATGGAATTAAACACTAAATAGCTTATAACTAAATTGTTTAATGACAATCCAATGTGTACAAAGTAAAGGAGTAAATTGGCAGCACCAGCTCACTTTCCCGTGGATAACTTATTTATAAATCTCTCTGTGATTTATTATTAATCTCTTTATGCAATAATCACTCATGCATATAAACACGGCTAAGCTTAAAAATTATATTCTGATTCATGTTTCTTTACAAAAGAAATGTTTTGACTCTGGAACTCAAATCATCACTATTTTAAAGGTTTTGAAGACATTCAAGTTAAAATTTATGGAAAATAAAATTTTTGATAGTTTCAGGTTTCTTTAATATTTTGTTTTTCATCAAGGTATTATGGAAGAAATTAGATGAGACTCGTACTCACACTCTAAGCATATTACAGATAATCTGAAGCAATTTTTTAAACTAGAATTAGTTTGACTAGAATTGATATAGTTTTCTTTTATATCACAGACCTGGTCCGGGAAAATCCACCAAATATTTTTTTTTAAATTTATCTCAAAAGTAAAGGTACTTCCTTATAAATATTAATAAGCTTTCTATGTTTCAAACATATGTGATATGCTCCAATTATTTTCATAAAAGTAGGTCACTATGCATTTTACTCCAGTTTTCTGTATTCCCATGATCACAAAACATGTTATGATTCTTGTTCCACAGTCCCGGAAAACACAACCATAAAGGAAGTTGATGTCTAGAACCAAAACTGCAGACACAGTTGGCTTGAAGTTGTTATGTGCCAAACAATCCGCTCCACTGCAGCAATATATGAAGCAATAACCATATGCTGCAATTGATTAACACAAGGGTGAAGCTGAGGTACTTAATCAATTGAAAAAGTCACTTATTATGAGTCTGTGGTAAAGTAATAGAGATTTTTACTATTATTCAATGAGCTAAAACACAAAACAGAAGTAAATAAAAAAAAGATAATGTTATTCTTTTCTGTAGAAAAAGAATAAGTGCCTTTTAGCATCATTTCCAGTGAGGGAGAAGCAAGTGTGATTCATAAACTGTATGTGTAAAACAAACCAAAACTAGGGCAGACCTACTCTCTGGCCTTGGCACAGAATAGCTCGCATCCAGATATTCATCTGGGTGCTGATTTCTGAGCAGAGGTTCCTGCCCATGGCCCCCGACTATGCCCAGGCATTGTCAAAGACAGGCAGGTCAACATGGGCCAAGTCCACATCAAGTCGACGACTGTGATTTATGGGGAATAATCAGTACCACTCCTCAAGGCTCTGTTGGGTTTATAAGGACAAGCCTAGACAAAGAGAATTGAAATGTACCTTTGGCATACCCAGGAAGTGAAGAACAAAGAAAAGAAATTCAAAGAGGCCAAACATCAGATATTTTTGAGATGTGTTTCTTCCCAGGACAAAACACGTGTTTTCAGTGTCCAAGGCCAGGATTTCTTGCTTCTTATTTGAAGTTAGACATCTAGTTTAAGGTGTCTCCATAGCAAGTAAAGGATGATGTGTACTTACAGCTGCAAATTCATCTCTTTCTACCTAGACATCTCAGACTAGGATAAATTGCTTTCTGATGCCCAAATGTCCCTTTGTCTCCTGTTATAGTGTAGTATCTGTGTGGTTTTATATTGATATTCCTAAAAGGAGGCAAATGCCCAAGACCACTAGAGTTCTCATTTCTTCTTTTCTACCAAATTATTTTATTGCTTTCAGCAGTGTTTATCTCCCACCCTGAAATAATGTGGCTGGACAGTATACTTCAGGGATTTCTGGAAGACCATGAACTACATCCTTTTCAAACCACTGTTCCCTCTTCTCTCTGCAGTATTCCTGTTCAGCTGCTGGTCTAGATCTGCAGCAGGCAGAGAGCCAAACTTTCCTTCCTCTGCCCTACACAAGTGCTAAAACAGTGGCAAGAAAAATGCATTACAGTAACAGGTATTACCTCAGTGGCACTTTCAGACCTTGTGAAGCAAAGGCTGAAGCAAAGCAAAACAATGCAAGCTCTTCTGAACCAGAAGTTATGGAAACCACTGAAACACTGGAATGCAGCTGTCAAGCCTTTCATGTGCACAAGTCATACGCCAAGAGACATCACTGTTTGACTAAAACTTTCTTTACAACCTCCTTTAAGATGCTTAATTCTTCCTCTGACCCCAATTGTTCTAGATGTTTTATGAGTCATTTGGCAGACATATCAACAGCCTTTGGAGTCTCTTTTTCACTATAAACCAGATTTTTGTCAATACAAGGCAAAGCATTTGTTTCAGGGATTAATTCAATTTTGTCAGTTTTCATTTGTTCAGAATCTAGATGTTACAAAAAGAACACAACACTGTTTTTTTTTTACATAGCAATGTTTCTTAATTTCAGAGGGAACTAAAAAAATTAGAACTTTTTGGCTCTGAGCCTTTGTCAGAAAAAGGCAACCCAAGGGAATCATTAACTGTGGGGTAATCTCTTTGCTCATGGATGTAATATTAATGTAGTTTCTATAGTCTACCTATTAAATGAATTGGAATGAAGGATTTTATCAGACAAACCTACCGTGAATAAAATAAATCTTATATAAAATTCACTAATTAAGTATATTACCACCAATAATATTACTGTGAGCATATTAGTGGAAGCTGACTTTCAGCACTGATATATTTCATTGAAGAAATAATACTACTAGGTCTGAATTCGGAGAGCTAGACTTTTTTTTCTCCTTTATGTGAAGCTGATTTCTTGGTAAAACCTTACATAAAATATGTAAAAGTACATTAAGGTAAGCAACACTAGACTTGTAATTATCAATATAATTTACTGAAAAGTTGGTACATCAGCAAACTTCTGTTACCACTCTGAGAACTATCGCATTTTTCATATCTTAATATTCTCTTTTATTAATATCTAGAGAGACTAAGTAAAAACAGTAATTTCACAGACATTTTTTCTCATCTGAAATCATTTTAAAATGGCATTTATTAATAAAGTCTTACAACCAGTTTAATAATATGCTTGGTAATCAGATTCAATATGTCTCATTACTTCCTCCTACATACTGGTTTTAAAAAATAATAGTGCACTTTCATAGAACATTTGTTTATTTTGTACAGTTGTTTAAATTAATCTATAAAGCTGTCTATAAGAGGAAAACATGCATGCACCAGGATGAAATACTTGTATTTCTTAGATCAAGCGATTAGAATAAGCTTGGTTTCAAGCTTTGTTAGAGGACAACTTTAACATTATATGCAAACTCCATTCTCCTTAAGGTTGCATAGAATGTGTAACTTTCACACATACTGTCTGTTTATTTTTCTTCAGTACATATAAAAATGCTAGTGCACAAATTTTTCCCACCAATTTGGTCATGAAGCTCCCCTTCTGAACCCCTTTTCTGGCTTGTCCATTTGTTAATGTATCGCATATAAGTATATATGCCATATTTAAGCTCTGCAAACTTCATGTTTCCTGTTGTATCAACATTTCTTTCACAGAGACTCACATTAAAACTTGTCTTTTTGCAGTGCTCTAAGCCAAATGTCTTATCGCCATAAAATGTGCCCGCAGTGAACCAAGTGGATTGTACATAAGACTGCATCAAAGTCATCTTTTTCTTTCCTTGCCTTTCCTTGCATTTCAGTTGTGTTTGAAATGGATTTTGTACATCAGGCTCACAAATGGATAAATACCTCAGGTAACAGTGATGGACCACATTTAGGGTGACTACTGGCACAGAGCTGTAGGTGCAGTAGTACTTCCTGAGGCATGGAAAGAGTTCAGTGCAGGGATTATCAGTCACTTCACAGTAGGATCTCTCTACTGGTGGGGATCTATCTCTCAGTGGGACCAGACTAAAAATAATCACAGCAATCTGCTCCTTTCACTTTGGTGTTCAGAGTGAGAACAATTAAGCCATTGTCACTCCACTTCTGGCCCCCACTGTCTTACCTCCTCACATGTCCTGGCTCTATGAGCTGATGTGGGTCCTGTCTGGAAGACAGACGTAGCTGGCAGGGCTCAGTGGCAGGTATGTGGGGAATTCACTGATGTCAACAACAATAAACTCCAGAGGAAAAAAACGTACAGCAAATTGCAATCCAAGCAGGCAAATCAGCTGGCACACCAGATCAAAGCCAAACTGGCAAGGGGAAATGAAAGTTAGAACAAGCAGCTGGATAAGTGCCCTACTCAAGAAACGTTACAAAATAAAAGCATAGAGTAATTTTTGAAATGCATTAAAATCATGGTTCCACTCTGAGGTTATATTGCATGATTTTACCTTAAAAGTTTATGGCATTAAAAATCTGTGGAAAATTATGTATAGTCTCCAAATATACATAGAAAAGGACATGAATATCACGTGCTCTCAATATACAAAGCATAACTAAAATTTTATTAAGCAATAATTAACATGGAGGATATTGATAGTGCATCCTACTGATTTCTCAAGGGAAATGTTCTGAGGTAGACACATCCCAAATCCAAGGTGAATTAGGTGGTTTGTGTGCACAATTGTGTCAGCATTACCTATTGCTTTTGTTCTTCTTCATTACCTCTGTTTGGACGATAAATGCTTTGGAGCAGGGATTTCCGTTCTGAGGTGTTTGAAACTGATATTGTGCAGTAGCAGGAACAAACAAGTAATATCCTAAATAATAGTAATTAGTCATAAGTAAACTGCCTGCTCTATCTGCCTGTTAGAGATTCATTTCATTCTGCAACCAGAATCACTGCTCCTACCCAGATGTGATAATAATTTTCTCTAATCCATTTGCTTTAATGCTTAAAATAACAGCAAATCCATAGACTCCAAAGTCTCATTTCAGATGCCCAGACATAGCTGCTTGCTGTTGGTAAGTGAGAATCCCAAGAGTATTCCAAAATACCTGTGTTGGGCTAGCAAATAGTTAAGTTATAACTTTGTACTTTTGTAATCATTTGTGTTGCTAGAATAAAAATTGCTTATTGGCTTAGCAAAAAAAAAAAAAAAACAAAAACAAAACAAAACAAAACATTAGCTTGATTTGAGCTGCAAGTACTGGTTTGGTATCATCAAGTATCCAAAAAAAAGAGAGACATTCCCATGGACTCCCACTATCCTATGTTTTTTTTCTGTTTAGACCACAGTGAAGAGGCAACTTAAACTTAGGAAATGTCCATGTTTTCATGGGCTTCATTTATTCTCTTTCTTTTTAACCTAAGCATTATTGATTTATTTAGCCTTTTTTTTGTAGATCTTAAGTATCCAAGTGATATCATTCTTGTTCTCAGCAGGACTCTTGCATTTTGTTAACATCTTTGTTTAAGCATTGAGCCCAAAACTAAGACCATACTTCCCCTGAGGTCTCACCTGCAAAATAGTTATCTGCCTATCTTATATATGACACTCTTGTTAACACATCTGAGAATGACATTTGCCTCTTTTTGCCACAGCTGAGTACCATCCATGTTATATTTCTGCAGTACCACTGCCTGGCTAGACATTACCCATGATGTTTGTGTGCTCTTCAGCTCTTTTTTGTTGGAGATTCTTACTCAACTACACCATGCTGATTTGGGGCCAGATATTTTTGACAGAGCAAGAACATTTTGAATTCTGATCTAATGCAATTAGATCCTGCCTCCCTTCTCACTTACAGAAGTCCTAAGCTTAGCATCATGAACAAAATGTACAAATGTAGTTTCACTTCCATCATCCAAGTCATTAAATTCAAATCTTGCTCAGTACACACTTCTGCAGGACCCATTTTGAAATGTTCTCCTCACAATGCAGTTCATAATTATTTTGAGCAAAGCTTTCCACCTCAAACACAAGTGTAATGGTGATTTCATTCAACTATTTCTGCAATTTTCTCATGAAAGTCCTACATGAGAGTGTTCTTTCTGTTCCAAAGTTAAATTATGTAACATACTTATAACCTACCACTACATAAAACAGTGATTTTTTTCCCCTCTTTTTTCAATTAAAAATGAAGTTAGAATGATTTGCTATTGAAGATAGACAGACTTTTCTGTATTTCCCTCATTTTTTTTCCCCCTCAGTTTATTTTTAAATGAGTACACCTACATCACCATTTAAGTTCAAGCCAAAGGTATGCTTCTGAAGTAAATCCCCTGATGGTCCTCATGCTTTAGTTCACACTGAGTTTCTTGAGTTCCATCTGGAACTAAACTAAATTAGAAAACACTCATCAAAAGCCCACTATATGTGCTACATGGGACCAAGTGAAAGTTAGTTTGAAGAAAGGCATTGTGTGGACTTAGGTTCTTCCACACCAGCTCTGCCTCTACGTAGCCACTCCTACTGCGCTGCACTGCTTGCTGATTTAGAAATAGCCAGTGTGCCCTTATTCTACTCTCACTTAGCTTCCGTCAGTTCCCAGAAGTGATAGGTAAGCAGCTGCTTCAGCTAACATTCTATGAATTTGAGGGTGTATTTTGTCAGTCTTTGCTGACATGTTATCCTAACACCTTTTAATTTAGCTTTGTTAATTTGGAAGCTGAAAAAAGAAATATAGTGTACTTTGTGCCTTCCATTATTTACTTCCATTCTATCTTCAGTACTGAACTATTTTCTCTTACTTTCCCTCTTTTCCCTCCTAATGTATTTCTAGAACCTTGTCTGGTTGCCTTTCACGTCCCTTGCTAGTTGTAAGTCATTTTGCGTTTTAGCCTTCCTGAGTTCTTCCCTACATGCTTATGCTATTATCCTCTACACACATCCTTATTCAGCTGTCCTTGTTTCCACTTCAATATATCTCCCTTTTTTTTCATTTTTTAGTCCTTAAAGAGTTCCTGATTCAGCCACATTGTCTTTTGCTATGCTTCCAAGCAATCCTTTGCATCAGAATGCTTTGCTTTGTGCTTTTAATACAGTCTCTTTCAATAACTGCCAGGTCTCCTGAATTCCTTTATCCTTTATATTATCTTCCCAAGGGAACCTACTTACCAGTTCCCTCAGCTGTTGAAGAGTGCTTTTTGAAGTCCATTATGCCTACTCTGCTGTTCTCACTCCTCCCTGTTCTCAGTATGATGAACTTGAGGTCCGTCTCACCCAAAGTTGTAGTCCACCATCAAATTTTCAATGAGCTTTCCCCTCTTAATCAGGCTCCTCCCTAAAAGAGCTATTCTTTCTACACCCTTATCAACATCAAATCCTGGACAAGGTGGTGTAAATAATAGCACAATAAAAGGAGCATGATAATACACTACGTACAGCCCATATCCATGCATTTTATTCAGCATTGGTAGCTCTTCAGCTGCATTATGGTGGTCAGTGCAGTTCAGTGAAAATGCAAATCTGGAAGAAGTATAAAGCACAAGGATGACTGGAGTGTGAGAAAATGGAGACTACAAGAAAATGTTGACATAATCATAGAATCAGAGAATCCTTTAGG
>NW_008589941.1:0-6615 GCF_000691845.1 Merops nubicus
TATATATATATATGTATATAAAACACTGTGCAAATACATATGTAACTATGGAGAGCATTGCCCACATTTGTTGTAAAATAGACCCCGCAATCACAACCCACCATTGTGTCACATCTGACTCAGCCCTTAATGTGTGACTCCTGTGGCACGGTACCACAAGAGGTTCTTAAATGAGTCTCATAAATCCACCTAAGTGGACAGTCTTCATTAGCTGTATAGTAAAAAGAATAATGAGATGCTTATGGTATGTTTGAATTGACTGCTTAGTTAAACGGTTACATCTGAGTTAATATTTAAACATGTTGGTCCCCAGGTGCTCTATTCCATAGCAGTTGTCTCCCCCCGTTTTAGCAAATACAACAATGTAATGGGGCCTTCGCATTGGCTGGGATACAAAAGCTTTTACATTATAATGGTTTGACTAAAATGACTCCTTCTTTTTGAAATAGCCTGACGTGCAGAGCTGGTTTGAAATAAATAGCACTTCACACATTGAGTGAGAGATTTTACTGCATGGACAATACAACATAGAAATAATAGAAAAGACCTTATTAGTAATGAAACCTGAGCACTCAGGTCTTGAACACCTACTGCAAGTAGTCCTGCATAACAGCTGATGTGTATCACAGCCTCAGAGTTCTCTGTAACTGCAGAACATGAGCATTTCATGATACACATTTTGTGCTTCTAGTCTAAGGAAATCACCAGGTTAAAATTACAGGTTTTGTGTAAGGTGAAATTCTGATGAAATTATCTTTGTATTAGAAACGATTTTTTTTATATTATTAAAACATTGAGGTAAGAGCAGAGAATCTGTTCTAACAAAATAAACAGGCCATCAGAACTTAAAACCAGCAAGCTATCCTTGGACTATGGTTAAATTAGATCTTAACAACCCAAAGAAAAATATAAATGGTGTTGAAAGGTGTACTGTGAAGGAAGCCTTATCTGCCGTCTACTCCAGGCTGTAGTGACTCTGAGTCTAGAAGTGAACACATTTTGAGCTCTGCCAAGACTTTGCAGCAAGCTAAAATGGAATAACTGAATATATTTGTCTGTATCAGAACACTGAAGCACTTGGATGATCACTATGTTGTGTGAATTTTCTAACTGGTATGTGGAATTTGGCTGCCATTACATGAAGTGATGGTTTTCTGGCTTTAGTCCAGTTATAGTCAAGGCTGCTGCTGCTGTAAATCTTTTGAGTGTTATGGAAGAATCTCTGCTAGGCTGGCTACACTAGCAGAGCAAAACAAAGTACTCTAATCATGAAAGATCTTCCCCAGCTTAAGAGCAGAAGCAGGACTGTGAACTGAAGGCTGAAGCAGCCCTGACAAACTGCTGCTGAGTTGTCTTCATAATCCCATTAACCTTGGGTCCTCTGACAGCTCCATTTCCCTGTGTTGCTAATCCCTCTAAGGATCCCGTATTTCCAGTATTTAGACAATGTAAATGGGTAAAATGTGAAGACCAGTGGGAGCAAAATGAGAAGGCCATTGATGGTTACCAATACCCACGGGTGACTGCATTAAGTTCAGTTTGGTTTGTAGGGTCACACAAATTCGGCACAGAAGCAGATGCATGGTCTAGCACCCAACCACTCATGTCTTGGGGCCTTACCAATACAAAATGTTAGACAACAGATCCTAATAAGAACAATACAATGCCGTAGCCCTGAGCATAACTAAAATAGACAGGCTGAAATGTAACTCAGCCACCAGTTTCAAAGCCACTGCTCTTTCAAACATGTCCACAGGTGGCTAGGATTTTAAGTCACTCAGCTCATCTCATTTCACAGATAACATCACTCCTCTCCCATCTGCTGGGAATGCTTCCAGCTCAGCAAAACCCCATCATCCAGAACTCTCTTCATTTCCTCTTGGCCAACCTCACCATGGAATGGTACAGCATAACTCCTGTCTTGGCTTGTACAACTTGTAAGATTCATTCTGGCACCTTGCTGAAGAAATAGTCCAAAATGAGTGTAGTGGAGCTGCTTCTGCTCTCTGGCTCCTCTTGTAGTCACATTTATGCTGAATCAAGGTTGCCTTTGTGTGGTTTAACTAACTCCACCAAAGGGTACTAGAAAAACACTGCGACTTCTGAAGACTGGTAAGTCTTCAGGACAAGCTCTCTGTATGAATCACAGAAGGTGGAGATTGTGGACATCCTAACTTTCCCGGATAAAAGCTGTAATGTGGGCAATAGGAGGAAGCATTTCCCCTATAGTTTTGTATTTAGTGATTTAGCTAGACTCTGTACACTTTGTTAAGGGACTTCATTGTCTAAAAAGAGATTCATAAATAAAATTATTTGTTGGAAATGATTTTTCAGTGGAGTCTTACTGGTAACACAAATCACTTGCACAAAAATTCAATATAAGCTCTTTGGTAAGGAGAAGGATATAAGACTAAACTCTAAAAAACCCTAAAACACACACACCCTGCCCCGCCCAGTAGTTGCTAGAACTCAAAGCTGCTCTAAACTGTGCAATCACCAATTAAGGGTCATTCAGTGAGCCAGATTTTCTGGAATATCATGATGTATGAGCAATATCTTTCCCCTTGTAAACCATTTTCTAAACTAGATTGGTGTAACTATCCTTTAAAGAAATTAATCACTACTTTCTAGTCAAAAGTTTTGTTGGGTTTGCAACCACTATTTTTCAGGAGATGACAAGCTTCCTTGAAATACTGCAAATTTTCACTGCACAAATAAAAAAATTCAATTTCCTCTCCTCTAGTTGAAACACTTTTTGGTATCCAGTCTTTAAAGAAAAACACAATTTTCGGGATGGTTTTTCTACCACAGGATAATAAATTTACCATTTTTTAATAATAAGAGTTAATAATCTCCATAATGTGATCTAATGGATCTTATGTAAAGTCAAAAATATTCCTCTGTGTGTGGTACTCAAATGAAATAGTTGAGTTTTTTTTTGTGTGAATTCAGTGTTTCCTAAAATATCTATATGATTAATCACAGAATCACAAAATGATAGGGGTCAGAAGGGACCTCTGGGGGTCATCTAGTCCAACACCCCTGCTAGAGCAGGTTCACCTACAGCAGGGTGCATAGGAACATGTTGAGGTGGGTTTTGAAAGTCTCTGGAGAAGGAGACTCCACAGCTTTTCTGGGCAGCCTTTTACCATGCCCTGTCACCCTCACAGTAAAGAGGTTTTTCCTTATGTTTAAGTGGAATTTCCCATGTTCTAGTGTGTGCCCGTCACTATCCTAGAATGTCCTATCACTGAGCACCACTGAAAAGAGACAGGCTCCAAAAGCTCCCTTCAGTTACATAGGTTAGATTAGATTATGTTTGTAATTCATTCTTCAGAGGTACTCATGCTGTGTAAAATGCAGAGGACAAAAACCACTAGTGTTGCCAAGCAATGAAATAAATACAAGAAGCTGATGCTGTTGTTTCTATATCATTCATTTACCATATAGCAAATCATATACATAATGTATTATTTTAAGTGCTGACAAAATGTCAAAAAATAATTAATAATTATTTTTTTAAAAAACTATTTAAAATAAAAATATCTTGGACAAATGCTCTGCACACATAATTAAAGATTCATAATGACTATACTTTTTAAAAGCACATTAAAATTACCAGAACAACAGAATTATTTCAAAGCAGCACTCTAGGAACACACACTAATGATTCTTGCCTGCCTAGCTCTTCCTGAACTTAATTCTTAGCTAGGATCAAATATCTGATCTGAACATGCACTCAGATTATAAAGTTATTACCAGCTAAGTAAACATAAACTGAAAAAAATATTATTAATGACAATGATTCAGTAACATAAACCAGTTGGAGTTCAGTCTAGGTCATAATTTTAAGAATAATTATGTGGGCATTCTACAATCTTTCCTTTATGGGCAGCGGATAAAATCAGACTCGGAGAGAAGATTAGTGCCAGCTGCACTGTTCACATGAAGCAGCTTAGCACACAAAAGCCTCGTTCCTCTCTAGAGAAGATGCAGAGGTGATGAGATGGGGGGGATGCACCCCTGACTCAATTCAGTTTTGTCCTGCTTTCATAGGGATGGCTTTCCACACAGCTCAAAGGTCTGAGCTGAAGTGTTATGTTCCACAGGACTGTCCTTTGCAGAAACTGAGGTTTGCTATGAAAGGGCTAATTTAATTGGGATTTCTATTAGTTTTCTTGGGTACTGCATGATTTCTCAGCTTCTCTTTATTGTATTAGTACCAATACACTGCAAGAGAGCAACAAAAAAACAACCAACCAACCAACCAAAAAAATATTTTGGGAAGGAGCATATAGCTTAACATTTTTCTGTGTCATAATGTGAGTAGTGTGGAATTCTATTTCCCTTTCAACATGAGAAGATGATAATATAATATAACAAGCAAATAACTGAAAAATAGTATCGCTCAAGTTACAGTGCCACTGCATAAACAATACATAGATCTTTCTGTGCACAATAGCATGTTATCTTTCTTTTTTCACACAAAAAAATGATGACTCTAAAAGCCTCACATTTTCTAGCAGCTGATCCCATCCCTTGACACTGCAAAACCTCCCTGTGTTTTGGAAGAGTGTGTAAAATCTAATGATGCCCTATTCTTAGAAATCTGATCATGTGCTTCAAGAAGCTTAAGAAAATACAGCATGATGCATGATCAACAGGAGTGTAGAAGGGCTCTTGTGTTCCTAGGGTAAGTTAAAGCCATTCTTTCATCTCCATTATAAAAAAAAATTAAAAAAAAAAAAAAAGGAAAGAAAACTAAAAAAAGAACCAACCCGTATAATCAACATAGTCATATATGTCCTGGCCAAACACAAACACAGATGTTACAGCTCTGCCATTCAAGAGAAAAAAGAAATCATATGTACATTTGTTTATATATCCTCTACTTTGACATTTAGCTGTGCCACACATCTCCAAACTGAAGTGAAATACAAAAATCCTATGTTGCAGACATGCGCACTACAAGAGAGCTCCTCTTCCACAGCTGGCACGCCTTTGACACATGTATAAACACAAAAAGAACTGAATCCAAATTAACCTACCGTTGTCTTAGCACATTAACTCTCAGTTCAGCATCCAACAGGCTGATACCTTCTACTCTCCAGTGTGCTGCTAGCAAGGGAAGGGTGCAGGAGATCGGAGGAAGGTTGGCTTGGAAGCAGCCTCAGCAGAGCTGGCTGTGAAAGCGGTGTGGGGCCCTGAGACAGGAATTTGGAAGCTGTGAAGCCCCCGAGCTGCACCGTGGCTGCTGGCAGAGGACCCAGCAGTATGTGCAGGAGGAATACGCATCCTGCTGCCTGCAAGCAGGGGAGCAGTGTGCAGGGGTTACCTGGGGACTCAGGTGTTTTGTACTGCTGTACAAACCTGCCCTGCGGCTGAACATGTTGATCCAGGTGTTTCCACTTACAGAAGAGACCTCCAACGCTCCAAAACTCAAACCTTTGAATGATTTCCTTATTTATTTCTGGTGGCTCTTCTGAGATACCTTCATTCTGAAGTGGCATAAAATGGAGAATGATGGTTCCACTGGGTGGAGTTTCAGGATGGCTAAAAATTTCCCAGGGGATATAGAGAGAATATAAACCTTTTGACTGCAGAGCTGCCATCCTTAACTCCTACTTCAGAAACTGTAGAAATAGCTTTCAGGTCCTCAGGGTCTACAGATTATGGATTTAAAATGTTGCTAGAAAAAAAATAACAAACCTATTTCTACAAAATATTACATCTTACTCATTCATTTTAATTTGTGTCTGTAGGTTAGAATACTCCTGGAAGTAAACTTAATTATATCTAGGTCTAAGAAGTTCCAGCTACTTGTGATAACATCATGGTTCAGTTATTTAATTCCTGGATACATTTCAGAGAGAGGTAAAATCAACATCCACTTGGTGGAATTTGTTTGCTTTTCTGTTCATCCCTCCATCGTTTTTCCAGTCCATCAAGACTTCTACAGGAAAACAGTATTTGTTTGCTTTTGGAGTTAACAGAAAGTACAACATGTTACCCATGAAATAAGAGGAGGTCTTACGTGATGTTGTTTTCTTGAGCTTTGTGAGCCATATTCTACCCACAATTGCTTATGAGCAAGTTGGACCTATGTGTTGTTTGTGTATGCATGCTACCTCTACTCTCTCTTCAAATAAATCGACAGTGGAAATAATAATGGAAAAAATCTTAACAAAAATGGTCCACTACTTCTGGCTTTTTCAGATTTGTTTCTGATCCTGTAGGCTTTGATCTAATTTGTGGGAAAAGGAATATATAGATCAAAGCAAAAACAAAATAAAATTCTAATAGCATACTATCTCTGTCAGTCATATTAAGAATACAAGCAGAAGAACAGATTTAGAGTATAATGTAAACACTTGTTGATCAGAATATATATAAGTATGCTTACCTACACATGCTTTTGCTCAATTTCAAGCCTCTTCAGGCTCATTTAGAATTACTCTGGAGACTTTGTGATGCGGCAGATCAGATTCTGGTCTAAATGAATCATAGAATAACCATGGTTGGAAAAAACCTCCAGGATCATCAAGTCCAACCTTCCTCCCAACATTTAGCTAACCACTAGAACATAGCCTCAAGTGCCACATCCACTCGTTTTTT
>NW_008589941.1:6764-6991 GCF_000691845.1 Merops nubicus
ACCCCCACCCCCACCCCCCCCACACCCTCCGTTTAGGTAGCCGTAGAGAGCAAAAAGGTCTCCTCTCAGTCTCCTCCAGACTAAACAACCCTAGCTCCCTCAGGCGGTCTTCATAAGGCATGTTTTCCAGCCCTCTCACCAGCCTTGTTGCCCTCCTCTTGGCCCGCTCCAGCACCTTAGTGTCCTTACACTGTGGTGCTCAAAACTGGGCACAGTGCTCAAGGTGT
>NW_008589942.1:0-5992 GCF_000691845.1 Merops nubicus
GCGGGAGGGAAGGGCGCGGGGCCGCTTCTTGCCGGGGCAGAGGGCAGGGCGAGGAAAGCCTCCTCTTCCTCAGAGATGCTGAGCGGGGGTCTTCTCTCCCCTTCACATGCGGGGGGGGATTTGGTTTGGCATAGGAATAAGTGGGAAATGCCACTGCAGCATGAGAACTGGCACTTTTTGCACAGCACCTTCATACAGAGTCATCTCAAAATTATTCACAAATGTCAAGCAAAAGCTGTGAAATGCTGTTCATGGGTTTGCAGGATTTTACAAGTGTCGATTGATGATAGATTCCCTCTTTGAAAAGTCAGGGCTGCTTGGGTCACCTGGGGTATGTGGAAAAATCTGGAGATAACACAGGCAATCAGATGTCAAACCGAAACTGGTTCCTACAGCACACTTATAGTCCTGCAGATTGTGGATAGAAGAAACAAAAAGTCACCTTAAAGTAGCCAGCTACATTAATGGAAAGAACTAATTTTGAAAAAAAAAAAAAAAAACCAACAAAAAAACAACCAAACTAACAGCAGGTAATAAAAAGTGTTCCTTACAATAAAAACTCCCATGATTTTTGTGCCAGGCTGCCAACTGTTTGATGCCCCTGAGCTGGCAGTACTGGAACGGTGTCAGGGTGTCTGCACCCACTCTGGTCACACAGCTGCCCCCACACAGCCTGGGCAGGGGCACTCCTGCCCCACACCCAGCAGGAGCCTGGGCAGGCACTGGTGGAGAGCATCCTTCAGTGGACAGCTTGCAGGTTTGAGATGCTCAGGCACTAATGGGGACTCCCAGTGAAATGCTATGGCCCTAGATGTGTTTTTACACTTAAATGGTATCTAATGCTTAATTCCTCTGTTCACCTCTACCTTCAGCTCTGCACCTCTGGCATTACTGCAGCTGTCAGTAGAATGACATTGTGTGTTTAAGCTTTCCTTGTATTAATCAGGACAGGAACAGTAGCTTTCTGTGGGTTTGTAAGTGCCCACACTGCAGACCTGTACTAGCTCAGCTCTCCATCAGGTATTACAAAGTCATGAGACATCTGCTGGTTTTCTTCAGACTTTTCTACCCACTTGTAATGCTGAAATTCTTCATGGTGAGGCCGTTGCTTGTGCCATGCCAGTGGGGTGGCAGCAGGCATCCACTGCCAGCAGGGTTACAAAGGAGTCCAGGGCTCACCTGCCAGAAAAACGGGAAGGGAGCGTTGGCCCCAGTGGGGCCATGTTTGTGCAGCAGCAGATATGCATGACAAGGGAAGACTTTTTCCTGCAGGTGTGGGGCCAAGGCCTTGGCCATAGCTTGGAGCCAGCAGGCAGCACATGGCTCCTGGCCTGGGGAGGGAGCAGGAGCAGAGAGTGACTCACAGCCCAGCCCAGGCTTCCCTCCATGCCAGTCACAAGTGCCAGGCAGCAGATTTCAAGGAGGAGGAGGACAAAGCCACTTATCATCCACTCCCTGCCCTCCACCCATTTGCCCTGTGCTCATCTAGACAGGGCTGAAAATAACAGTGTGCAAGAGCAAGGGCAATAGGTGCGGGCAGCCCAGGTGGAAGGTTCATATGTGCTGGAGTTTGACTGGGATCACTGTCAGCCCCAGTGTGGGTCACCCTGGCAAGGCAGTAAATCAGTCTGAGAAGGACTGGAAGAAGAAAAGTGTTACTTTCACTCCTCTAACATAGGAGTGGGCATCTGTTTGGTGTGGTTTAATATATGCTAAGATCTTGTGAATGAATTAACTGGAGTGCTGAGTCCTGGTCTGGACATGATGCTTGAAGACCTGGACAAAGTAACAAGCCTTCAAGGAGCACAAGAGTTAAAAGAAATATAGACCAAGGGATTCAAAAGGAAAAACTGGGGAACTTAGCTCATTTGGTCCAAGAGAAGAATATTTGAAACAAAGATAGAAAGTATCCTCTAATACATAAAACCTTCTTGAGCAGATGATCTTTTCATATTATCTGTGGAGACAAAGACATGAAGAAGCCAGTTTTCCTTCTGCAAGTGAGTGTTTTGACTGGCTACTAGGGAACTTTTCTGAGATGCAGAAGGTGTGGAGCATGGGAAGAGGCTGGAGAATGGCTGTCCAGAGAGATTTTTCAGGAGTCCTTAGACAAAACTCCTGGTGATGTTTCCCTGCACCGAGGGTGCCTGCAGGCAGGGTTGCGGGCAGGGCTCCCTGGCAGGTGAGGGGTGCCTCAGCACAGAGGGGGCACCCAGCAGTCCTGCTCTGCCCCTTCCTGGTTTACATTTCATCGCCTGAAATGCAGCATTAAGTATTCTTGGCAGGAGTCATAACTTGGCTTGAACAAGCATTTGATAAGATCCAAGAAGCTAAACATGGATTAGAGCTCTATAAGAAAGTGTTGAACACCAAGTATGCCCCACTTTCTAAGATCTAAACTGTGTTAATTCTCTAAGTGCAATTCATAACACATCTGGAGCCAAGTATTTCCATCTACTTACAGGCAATGTTAAATGAAATACTGTTTTAATTTTGCTGAGCCAGACAGAGATGATACCCCCAGGAAATTGTTTAAGTCTGTAAAAAATAAAAAGGACAGCGTAGGTTGCTAAGAGATAATGATTTGCAAAACATAAATACTTACACAAAGGAAGTGATTAAGTCAGGACATTCTTTACATATCATCTTTGTAATCTTTTCAGCTGTAGCCCTTTATGTATCTTATCTCACAGCATACTCTTTTTATTTGTCTTACAACCCTTTCTTTCAATCTGCAGGGCATTTTCAAACTTACATCTCTAATTTACCCATCCCTCTGCCTGCTGCAGCTGTCCCCACTCTATGGAATAACACTCGTGGACCCTTCACACACTGGATCTGACAACATTTGCCCTTTGACACCAAGGAAAGGTTCAAAGAATGGTTTCATGTAGCAGTGTCTGTTCAACATGGATGGCTGAGCCACATCTCCGTTTGCCTTCGTCCATGGAGAAGTTACTGGTGCAAAGTGAAGCTCTCGTGAACAGGGCATCTACCCAGTGTTTATTAACTCCTGCTGCTGCATGGCAACATTTTGCCTTGTGCCTTAGATGAAGACCTTGGAGATGAGAGGCTGTAAATCCAAGCTGGCAAAAATGTTTGCAGGGCGATGGAGAGTGTCATTACTAATCTAAATATGGCTGCTATTTATACTGTGTTACCTGCAGTGACCAAGGGGCAGCATCCAGATCTTCCACACAAATATCTCTCCCAGCCCCAAAATGCCAAACCTTTGCTTAATAAAATGGTGAAAAGCACAGGAGCAATGTTGTCACCTGAGTGTCTGTAAGATTTATTGCTTTCCCTGTAAGATGCCCCCTGCAAGAAATGAGCACAACCAGCCCCTGGCACCCCCATCTCCCTGCACAGCTGTTGGGGGTGACTGGCTGTTCTTTGCCTACTGCTGCCTTTAAACTGATGTGAATCCACTGACAGCTGCTTTCACTACGGTTTCTGTCAATATTGACTCCCACTCTATCCCTCAGGAAGCATTGAGATGACCCTCCACAAAATCAGGAAAGTGCAGTAAAGCTGGCAGTTGGTATCTCTTTGTGTTCTGCCTCTTTTGGGAGATCTTTTCTGACGTTTCAGTGGCCTTTTCCCAGTAGTTGTACAGCCATGTCCTGCTCTGGAGCTGTTTCCCTCTTCTGTTCTCTCATCTGTCACAGATTCAGTGTTGACGTTGATGCCTCCTGACAAGCTCCTTGGTTATTTCAACACACCAGTGCTTATACTGGGATGGACTGTACACGTTGGTTCTTCATTTGAGAACTCCTTCTACACTTCCTGCACTGCCACAGCGTTTGTTCCCGTATAACTGTGTTACTGCCCTACATTCCTGTGCCTTGACTTTATTTCCCATATCCTTCATGACTTCCCCTTTCTAAAAGGTACGAGTATTCACTCCTGGCGATTTCTTCATTACTTTGTGCAATGCTGATGTCTTAGCAGCCCTGGCTTATTCATGCCTTTCTGAGAATGATTTGAGTGTATTGCTTGCGTAGCTTTACCATATTTGGCTAACATCTTTTTGTGAAGCCCATCACCACACTATCTTGGATATTTATCCAGTGGTTTACAGTGTTTTGGTTTTTTTCCCCCATATAATCAACTGAACTGCTAACAAAGTCTTTCTTTGGCAACCACCTTCTCAGAGCTAGCCTTTATTTATTGTGATCGTGTCACCCCACCTTTTTCTTGGTCTTCCTCCTGGTCTCTTTGTTAGATAAACTAATTATTGGCTGTGTGAGCATTGGGTGTATGCTGATATTAAGCATTAGGCAATGTTGTATATTTTAATTTGTTTTAATTTGCATGCTTATAGGGATGGAGGATTTCTGATTTGTACTAGCTGTATCTGCATCATCTCCAAACAATGTGTATCTAACCTTCCCTAAAAGAACTTAAAGACCTTTGCAACCACTCTAAGTAGCTTGCTCAGATGGTTAACTTACACTTAGGAAGACTTCTTAAAAAATTCTAAGATGTGGATAAAACTCTCTTGAGGCTTGTATTTTCACCTCGGGTGAACTTCATACAGTCTTGTAAAAACTTGAAAAACATTTTTTAATCTGTTTCAGAAGCAGTGAGCCCAAGAGTGTAGATAAGTACATGAAGATGATCTCCATGCCCACAAAAAGGAACAAAGCTCATGATTAAGTGGACAGCTATTTTAACTGTCAGCCAAAATCACGGGCATTACAAGAAGGAGATGTGGAAGTACAAGCAGCAGGTGATAAATCTGCTTGGCTTGCTGCTGTCTTGGGGTGACAGGGGGTTCAGCCCCCAGCCAGGCTTTTCTAACTAGCCACACTCAGGGCTGAGACCATGGCTTGAGAGAACAGCCTCTGCCAAGGTGTCACCCTCAGATCAGGCTCCTGTGCAGCCCTTGCAGCAGTTCCCTCTGCCACCTCCAACACACTTCCCCGGGAGGTGACCCAGATGGCTGCTGGCTTCCACTGGGAGCTGCACCAGCGGGAACAATGGGAACACACAGATGCAGCTGAGCAGTGGGTGGGCAGATGAAAAATTAGAGAGACTGTATGGGACCCCCTGGCAGGCATGGATTAAAAAAAAATACTAAGATGGGGAAGTAGACTGTATAAGGCCACCAATTCAAAAAAAGTGCTGCTCTGAGAAAGCACACTGTGTATGGACAAGTGGCAGAAAAAAACAAGGACAGTGGTCTAGGACTGTTGCCCATCTTCCTGGGCAGTGAATGGACATGCCAACATGGACCTGAGGGTGACCCAAGGATGACCCAGTGCAGCCTCTCTCCATCCCAGGCTGTGCTCAAGGTGTTATTCAGCCCCATGCTATCTGTTGTGCTGCTTATTAGATTATTGCCAAAGGTGAAAACGTACTGTCATAAAATTCTCCCCCATAAATCTGCCTTAATTAAGTCAGCTTGAAATGTAGTTGTGGAGATTATACTTTCTCCACCCAGCTACTGTAGTTTTCCCAGGTGTGCGGGCTGGGGATTTTAACCAAGGTTGGATTTTGTGCGACTGTAGCTAGTTCTGTGTCCAGACCTAGGAAAAGACTCATAAAAGCAGAGGCATGTATTAAACATTTCCTAATTTTCCCACAAAGGGAATAAAAAAAGAGGAACAGGTGTCGGATTTGCTAAAGTTTTCACCAGGGAAAATTATACGCTATACCACAAAGACTGTGAAAATAATAGTCCAAGTAACAAAAGAGTAAGGATTCCCTGAGATAACCATGTTTGGGAGGACAGTATTTGCTGAACAGGCCTGGAAACCAGCAAAAATGTATCTCAGATGTGGAGAATATAAAGAAAGAATATGGAGTGAGAGCTGGAGGGAACAGGGGCTCAGAGAAGCTGCACCAGTAGAAGTGACAAAATTGAAGGTAGGGCACGGCAGCCTGGTTTGTCCACCACATGTGCTGCCTGAGGTGGGGTTTCTGCTGCCCAGGGAGCATGTGAGAAGTTGAAAAGGCAACTCAGCCAGTTTACTGATGATCCTAAGCT
>NW_008589943.1:0-1463 GCF_000691845.1 Merops nubicus
ACAGGCCCCCCGGGAGGGGGGAAGCACCGCTGCCAAGCACACGCTGCAGTGGTTCCTTCAGTCTCTGCTGAGAGCTTGGTCGCTGCAGGAGCTCCCTGTGCTGCTCTCCGCTCTCCTTCCCTGGGTGGGCTGGTGGCTCAGCCTCAGCCAGGTCCTCCCTGGGTTTACCCGGTGCTGTGGGGCATCACCACCCTGGCACGGGGCTTGGGCACTGCTTCCTCGCACCCACTGGCACTTCTGTGATTTCCCAGCGAGGGGAAACTGAGGCACAAAGAGAGGAGGTTGCAGAGAGGGGAGCCTTGTGCCTGGGTGTGCAGGAGAAGACGAAATGACTCCTGCTCCAGGAATGGGGCTGGAGCACTGAGCTGCCTTCGAGACAGTGCCTTAGGGCTGCTCTGCACAACGGCACCCCAGGGGGCCCGGAGCACCCGTGGGCACGGGGCTAGGTGGGTGCCGGGGCAGGAGCAGCCCCTGGGAGCCCGCGGAGGAATGTGTGGGGCTTGGCACGCCTCTGCCCTGCGGAGCAGGAAGCAGTAATGTTGCAGGGGGATCGGGGCAGGTGATAAAAGAGCTAAAGTGCTACCTGCCTCCAGAGCCTTCCTGTCCCTTCCCATCAGCAGGGACCCCGGGGGCAGAGCTGTCTGGGCTGCCTGACGCTTACTCTGGGGATGAGGATGCTGAAAGCAGCTCCTTGTTCCCTGCATCCCCAAGCCGGTGGGACAGGGGGACTTTGCAGGTGCGGTGGGTCCGGAGGCCGTGGGCAGGGTCGGGTCCCCACCCTCTGAGCAGCCACGTGTGTTTACTCATCGTTTCATTAGCGAGTAGTTGCTAAATGCCTTCCTGTGCAAGGGGTAGCGTTTTGAAGAATGGCCCAGGAGGGGATCTGACAAATTGTTGGGGTGGCTGGTGCAAAAGCAGAGCTCCAGGAGAAGGTGACCCCCCTGATCCAGCCCTTTCTGTCTGATTGTCTCAGCTCACATTTGATCAATGGCCACAATTAGTGGGGGGCTATTTGTCTATTGCCCTTCTCCTCTCTTGGCTCTTTGAAGTCAGAGCTAATTTAGGTGCTTCTGCTCCAGGAACCCAATAAATCAGGAGCTGGAGCCTCGGGGAGAGGGGAGGACCAGGCAGTGGGACTTCAAAGGGAGGTGAAGCTTGCAAATATTTTTGAGCCCTCACCTGTAGTCACTATGGCCCTCTTGTTCTCCCCAGTGGCCTTCTGGCTGTCCAGGAGCAGATGCTCCACTGGCCACCGACTTGCCCAGTGAGCCCAGCTGGGAGTGAGGAGCTCTTCGGGAAGCTGGAATGCCAGCAGGACGTGCCCGCAGGGCTGGCTTGGAGATGTGCCTGTCCAAAAGCCAGCTAAGCAGGACGGATCCCTGCTGTGGGGCTGTTTTTGCGGGTGTGGGAGCTCGGGAGGTCACTACAGAGCAGCTGCGGAGGTGGCCGAGCTCGGCACAAAG
>NW_008589944.1:0-2043 GCF_000691845.1 Merops nubicus
GGTGCTGGGCAGGCTGGGGAAGAGGAGCCAGTGAGCAGCGTGGTGTCTTTCTTTGCCAAGCACTCTGCTGGGAAATACAAAGAGCTGCAGAGAAGGATCTAAAGGAATATGAAATCCTGGTGTAGCAAAGAAACAGAAGCCAAAGAGCAGTGAACCTGCAGCAAATGGGGATAAGGCAAGGGATGAAGAACATTGCTGTTTCTGGAAGGTCGTCGTTGTTTCTGGGTATGATTTTCACCCCAAGGCTGTGCTCCACGGCCAGCAGCTGAGTGTTTTCCTGTTTGCCTGAAGACCCTTATCTTCTGATACAGAGCTGTGCACCAAATTCAGGTCAGGCCTATGCATTGTGTCAACAGCCTGTAGCTCAGCAGAGTTTGGGCGAAAATCACATTTTTCCTGTAACAATGGAGAAAAAGCCCCTCGTCTTGCAGAGAAGCAGCCTCCTCACTGAGCTCTTATATAACCCTAAGCTAAAGCAATGCTCTCTGACAGATTTCTGGGCTGGCCTCACTCTGTATTCCTGGCTCAGAACAATTACTGCCTGACCCACATCATCATCATCCCCGGAGCTGCAATACTTCCGACCGCGCTCCGCGCTCGGCCGCCGCGCATTCCTTTTGCCCCAGCCTTTTATCAACGACACGAAAATGGAATTTGGATTAATCAGCCCCTGCTGCACTCCCCCTTGCCAGCTCCTCCAGGCTACAATGGCAACAGGAAGGGCTCCTCGGGCCACGGGAACGAGGCAATCGCTTGGAACCGAAGGTACGAACGCCGGAGACGTGAGCGTGGAAGCACCACCACGGAACCCCCCAACTCAAGGCTAAACACCACCCCCTCACAATTACTGATGAAATTATATAACTGGGAATCAACGTGGGACAGGCCAAGGCTAAATAAGTGCTCAGAAATGGAGCGATGGCTTCTGCTGGGTCTGGTTGACAGGAAAACATATGGAGAGCACATTTCGATGGGTGCCACCTACTCCTCGGAGGACCTGCCAGCAGGCAGAGCTGAGGGCTGTGAAACCAGCCCAACACCTCGGAGTTTTCCTGCTTCCCTTTCATGCTTAGGTTGCTTTTATAATGGAGCCTTCTCCCTTTTCTCTCATCCACTGGTAGGGAGGAAAGATGCATAAGAATTATTAGGAGAGTTCTGTCGAGTACCTAGTTAGGAGGCAACGTTAAACTGAGTTCTGTATAACTCTCCTAAAAATACCTAAATTTGTTTAGATTTACCTGGAAACTGGATTTTTCCAGTTTCCAAGCAAAGCAGACAACTCTGTGCCTGTAAAACCTTTGCCTCTCTCCAGTTTCCCCTGGCTGGGGAGAGGGGAGGCACAGGGTTTAGAATGGGAGCTCCCCCCCCCCCCCCCCCAGCCACTTACTGGATGAGGATGGGCTCCCCAAGCTACTTTTTTTCAGTCAGCTAGTCACTGTTATGCAAATATTTCATTATTTCCCAAAATACTGAACACAAGAAATCAATTTTTGCCTGAAAGGAAGAAAACCTGTCTCTCTTACCCTCCTCTCCCCCCCTCTCTTGCTCTTTCTCTTTTTGTACCACGTCATGGACACTTCCCATCGTTGCAGCCACGCACAGAGGAGCTGAGGATCTGCTGCACTGCATCTCCACAGCTCTGAGAAGCTCTCAACTGATTTCTACCAGCTAAAATTCTAGCTCTGGTGGATGCTAAAATTCCTCCTTAAATCTAACAACGAACGCATCCTTACGACAGAAAAGTGGATTTACATTTTTCATTGAATAAATATCTTTCCTCTGACAGTCTACAAAGAGGAAACAGCAGGAGAGCATGAGAGTTTATCTGTCACACAAGAACTAAGAGGAAAGCCTGGAGTGATGTTTCCCTCCAGCATCTGCACCCTGACAGGGGCTGCTGCTTACGCAGACGCCGGCACCCGCTTCCCCTCCCAGGAGGACTTCAGTGAGCTCTGCAGCCCTGCAGCTTTCCCCGACAGGGGCTGATGCTTATGCAGATGCCAGCACCCACTTCATCTCCCAGGAGGACTTCAGTGAGCTCTG
>NW_008589945.1:0-2329 GCF_000691845.1 Merops nubicus
CAACCTGATCTAGTGGGAGGTGTCCCTTCTAGACACTTGTTCCTGGGTGTTTCTGTGTGGGAATTAGATGCTCTTTAAGATCCCTTTCTATCCAAACCGTTCTATGATTCAATAGTATTACAATAAAAATTACCCAGATAGATGAAGAATTAATTTTGATTAATCTGGGAAAATTCAGTGATGACAGAACTGGACAAGAGCAGAGGTGATGGAACCAGAAATGGCTTCAGCATGCAACAATCCAACACCACACACCATCTTTCCTGCCCTGTTAGGACTACTGTGACAGATGATGCTCCAAAGTCATGGATTAAATGGACTCAACGAAGGTTCTAGAGTGATGGTCTGTAGTCTAAGGGAATGATACCTGTCCGTATATACCAAAAGACAGGAAAGGATGTATTGGAAAGTGTGGGACCTGGACATAATGCAAATGGTATAGAATAAGGAATGGATATTTTCCTGGTTTCAGCTGGGATAGAATTCATTTTCTTCCTAGTAGCTGGTACAGGAATCTGTTTTGGATTTAGGCTGAGAAAAATGTTGCTAACACATTGATGTTTTAGTTGTTGCTAAGCGGTGTTTATACTAAATCAGGGACTATTCACCTTCTCACCCCACCCCACCAGTGAGTAGGCCTGGGTGTACAAGAAACTTGGAGGAGACTCAGCTACAACAGCTGGTCTTTCTTCCCCATCCCACTGTGTGGACAAGTGAGTGAGAGGCTGTGTGGTGTTTAGCTTCCTGATGGGTTAAACCACAACAACCTCTATAAAAGGCTCTTAAAGATTTGACCCCCTGACAGTCTAGAAACTAGAAATATTCTGGTCTCTTAATAACAGTTTACGTCCTATTACATTTTTTTTTTGTACTCTGAGAGCATTCTTTTTCCTCTATTTCTTACCTCAGACTTACAAATTAAAAAATTGCAATCTTCACTTTATTTGACTGAAAAGACACCAATTTAATTTAACCTTGCCTCATATAATGGGCTTGTCATTGCTCAGAGCATACCAGTACTCATTTTCTATAGCTATTGTAGTCTGAGTTCCTTGTATCTAAGTATGTGTGGTGAAAGCTATAGTTTAAATTAGGTATCACACTGTGATACACACAAGACATTTGTATTTACATAGTTCAACTAGAAATTACTTGACTGTCACACCTTTTAATCGTATTTTTCATAGCTGCTTCAGTTTGCTGATCATTGGGCTTGCTGTGATTAGCTAATGTACCTATTTTTTTCTCCTCCCTCAGTTCTAGCTGGTGCACTTACAACTTCTCATAGAGATTCCTGTTATTCCTTCAGTTCAGGATCTTGTATTTTATTTTATCATTACATTTCTGTTTCTTTGTTTCAAGGTTGTCTCATTCTTCCCAGGTGTTATTGCAGTTATCTCTTGAATGGATTATCCTCCCAACTTTGTGATGTTCGCCAGTGTCTTAAATTGGTTACAGGTTTTGTGTTAAATAAATTAATTAAAACAGTGAAATAAAATAAATTCTAAAATATTGAACAAAACCAGTCAATGAGCAAATTTCTTGAAGGCTGCTTGTTCAAGACGCAGTCACATAATGTCCCCACCATACCTTTCCATTCCTTTGCCTCTGTTCCCACTGGCTATTCTGTCTGTGGTCTGACCTTCTGCATCAGTGTCATTTCTGAAAACAGGCAAAGAAATCTGCTCTGCAACACCGTGCCTGAGCTTACTTCTGTTTTTCATCCTTTTGAGAAACACAATATCTCTGACAGGATATTAAGACTTGCATTTCAGATTTGGAACTTTAACTTCCATTTCAATAAAATAGGATAGTTTCTGAGAGCATGCAACTTCTGTGGTTTTTTTAACTTGATGGGCTACATTTACAACAGCAACCAGACCTTTCATTTTTATTTAATGCAGAAAAATTCAATTAGTTAGTAACACTTAATATCTTTCCACTTTCATCCCATGACTGAATTCTGTCCTGAACTTGTCTTAGTTAATTCTAAAGTTTTCATGCTGAACAATTTTGTTCCTTTCTGCTTAATGTTTTGTTAAATGGTATATCTCAGCAGGCAGTTCCTGAGTTGAAGTAGTTTTATTCTAGTCTTCTGGGTAATACAGAGCCTGTCAGTCAGAATGAAATCAGTTTAATACTCTGTGTTTCCATGCAAGTTTTATATCCACTTAGTTGAGTTTTCTCTTTTCTGGTCATTGAAGACCAAAATAAATGCATTAAATGCATAATTTGTTACAGGCCCTTCAACAGGCCAGTTCAGCCAGCAGGTATACATTCAGAAGGTGATTCTGCTTTTTCCTGAAAGCAGATTTGTACAGGTTTGGGG
>NW_008589946.1:0-473 GCF_000691845.1 Merops nubicus
GGGACGCGGCGGCGCGAGGAGCCGCGAGGATGAAGCTGGTCAGGAAGAACATAGAGAAGGATAATGCGGGACAGGTGACGCTGATCCCCGAGGAGCCCGAGGATATGTGGCACACCTACAACCTGCTGCAGGTGGGTGACAGCCTGCGGGCCTCCACCATCCGGAAAGTGCAGACCGAGTCGGCTACGGGCAGCGTGGGCAGCAACCGCATCCGCACCACCCTCACCCTCTGCGTGGAGGCCATCGACTTTGACTCGCAGGCCTGCCAGCTGCGGGTCAAGGGCACGAACATCCAAGAGAATGAGTATGTCAAGATGGGGGCCTACCACACCATCGAGCTGGAGCCCAATCGGCAGTTCACGCTGGCGAAGAAGCAGTGGGACAGCGTGGTGCTGGAGCGCATCGAGCAGGCGTGCGACCCCGCCTGGAGTGCCGATGTGGCAGCCGGTGGCCTTGAGGGAGGGGGGGGCCCA
>NW_008589946.1:504-7609 GCF_000691845.1 Merops nubicus
CCCCAAGCATGACGCTTACCCGCACCAAGGTGGAGGTGAACATCCCCCGCAAGCGGAAAGGGAACTGCAGTCAGCACGACCGGGCCCTGGAGAGGTTCTACGAGCAGGTGATGCAAGCCATCCAGCGGCATATCAACTTTGACGTGGTGAAGTGTGTCCTGGTGGCTAGCCCAGGCTTTGTACGGGAGCAGTTCTGTGACTACATGTTCCAGCAGGCTGTCAAGACTGACAACAAGCTTCTGCTGGAGAACAGGTCCAAATTCCTACAGGTAAGGAGCTAGACGATTTCCAAAGAGGGTAAAAGAGGCTGAAGAGCTATCTGTGATAGCAGAAGATAATTAAAAGTCTCAGAGGAACTAAATCATTTAGTAGAGAAAATAAATTTCTGTCTGAGCATCATAAGGAAATTGCTGTCATGCTTCCCAAACTATAAGGTAGTTATGCAAGGTAAAGGGATGGTTCCTGCATAGGATACCTTAACATGAAGTATAGAAAGTATTCAACGTTTTAGACTCCCTGTAAAGGTATAGTTAATCTTCAATGACGAGTGAAGTACAAATTGGAAAATAGTTTTGCTGTCATGTTAACTTGTCATGCTGTATAGCATGCATTTTTAATTTTTAGTGGTTTCAGGTGGCCTTACCTTGGCCTGTCTGCAACAGCTTGCATATTTAACCTAGACTTTGAATAAGAGAAACAGCTTTCCTACGCTAACTAAAATATTGTTTTAGGGATTTGGTAGGGGCTTTTTGTTGAAGTAGAGATTCGTTCAGAAAAGAATCAGGTAGGTTTCAAGCAAGATAACTCCTTGAATAATTAGCAAGACAAATACTATGTATAGTGGAAGCTGTCTATGATTGGCTAACTAAGAAAATTGTCCATTTTATTCTAAAAAAACCAAACCTTTGACTTTTTTTACTCTAGGTCCACGCTTCCTCGGGACACAAATACGCATTGAAGGAAGCCCTCTGCAACCCAGCGGTAGCCAGCCGCCTCTCTGACACCAAGGCAGCTGGTGAGGTCAAGGCCTTAGATGACTTCTATAAAATGCTGCAGCATGAGCCTGACCGGGCTTTTTATGGTTTAAAACACGTGGAGAAGGCCAATGAAGCCATGGCCATCGACACGTTGCTGATCAGCGACGACCTGTTCCGGCACCAGGACGTGGCGACGCGCGCCCGGTACGTGAAGCTGGTGGATAGCGTGCGGGAGAACATGGGCACGGTGCGCATCTTCTCCAGCCTGCACGTGTCCGGGGAGCAGCTTGGCCAGCTCACAGGGGTGGCAGCCATCCTGCGCTTTCCTGTGGCTGAGCTTTCTGACCAGGAAGATGAATCCAGCTCTGAAGAGGACTGATAATGGTGATTTCCTTTCAGGTCATGTTGAAATAACATTAAAGGCCCTCCCTTGCAGATGTGCCATGACGTATAATTTAAGGTTTTTATAGTATTTCTTATGGCATATAGCTCTGCTCAGCACAGAGAATGGGGATATCTGTTCTGTGGTAATGGTTATTGGTATACTGTGCGTTGGAGCTGACTGTTTTTGCAGATTACACCATGGACCTCCAGCAGTACAAGATACGAGTTTGACTACCCAAAGCTGTTTGCTGTGCATGTTAAGGCAGACTGGCAGCTTAGTGTTTTGGAATGTATATGAAAAGATAATAAACTAAGAAGGAGCAAATTATGTCAGACTGTGTATTTCTGTTCAAGTGATTGAAAAAAAAAAATTCTTTTTACTATGTAATTTACTCTCCTGTACTATTGGAAAAGAAATGTAAACTTCTTCATGCAAGGCCTATCAGAACTGTGCTTGATCTTCTTAGGAAGTCACCATTCTTCCTAAGACATGACAAAGGAGTGAGATAAACAGTCTTGGTGGGTTTTTTTGTGGTGTTATGAGTCAAACCACTTAAACATTTCTGTGAAACACTTGACACAGTCTTTCTGAAACCAGACCTTCAGATTAACCGTTTCCTCCCTAATACGATAGTTGATCTAAGACAAATTGTGAAGCTCAGTGCAGCCATTTCAGTTATCCTTTTGAATGTTTGGGGGCTTGTCCTGAAAGCTAACACAGTATTGCATATCTTGTCTTGATAATGTTCTGATCCATTGGCATTGGGGTTTTTTTAGCACCTGTTCTGAGAAGTTATGTGAAAAGGCTTACAGAATCAGGACTCTGGTTTGCATAAGGAATCTTTTGACAACAAATAATTTAATTTCATAATCTGGTATTTTTTTAGTTGTCTACCTTTCTGAAAACATACATAAAGTGTGATACAGAAGTAAAGATTACACATTTATAAGGCAAACTTCAGCTTAAGGTAATGACAACTGTAAAAATCAAAATTATTGAGAGCAACTGTGAGTTTTGTTTCTTCACTGGACAATAAATCTTAGGCCAAGGAAGCAGAAACTGCTTTCTGTTTCTGACGTACTTGGAAGTAGATTATTAGTTTATACCAGTGTTTGGTAGTGTAGGTTGTGTGTGTAAACAAGCACTCCTTTTTTAAGCATGGTAGTAGAGGATGAACAGAAGATATTTGCCAAAAGTAAATTTAGTTTAATAAAGCCATGAAATGTGGAAAGAGACATTACAGTGGAAGATGAAAAAATTGAAACACCGAAACTTTTAGTCTGGGTAGAATAATTTTAGAAAAAAAAAACTAATCATACTGCCTTATCTTGGTGGTGCCAGCCCTGTGAATGTGATACTATCTATGGCTAACCCAAACAGCCTAAACTCCTTGATAGAGATGTACTTTAGAGGTAAAAGCCACCTGCCCTTTTTCCATCATCCACACAGTCACAGGACTTACATTAGAGCTATGCTGTAGTCACACTTTGATTCTTCTCTGAGAAGAAGACAAGCAAGCCCATTAAGACAGTTCATTGGAGTCAGTTCGCACAGATCAACTGTTACATGAGCTGTATTTTTTTTTCTTGAGTGGTGTTGAAAGTACAAGTCACAAAATGCTAAGGTAGGCTTCCTTCAGCAATTGGGACAGATCAATTTTTTTTTTTTTTTCCTTAAAATCTGTCTAGGGTGATTATAGTTGCCAGCTAGAAAGCACCCTGATTCCTGCTACATGCAAAGTTAAATGTGAAGAACTTAAGAAACATGTGGAAGAGTCTTACCTTCGATAAATATTACCTATATGCAGCAAATTATGGCTTCAAACAGGCTTGTAATTTCTAAACAAAGTTGTCAATTTCTTTAAGAAAAGCGGGTATGTTAGTATATCCCTTCTTTTAAGTTATGCCAGTTTGTTACAACTGTACAGCAATTAAACTCAAACCAGTACCACACCCAGAAGTTCTCAGTTTGATTCTCAGCAAACTGAGACACAAATCAAACTGTTTGTCAGTTGTGGAATGGTTTCCTCTTTTATTAGACCAAACTGATTGCAGTTATTCCATTTTAAACCAGAAATTATGAAGAGTTTTTGCTGTATACTGTAAGAAGATTACATTGGCAATTCTGCAAATCTGTGTGCTTCATATTTGGGGTAGTGTATCACGAAGGAAAAGAAGCAGCCATTTTGCTGCTTAGTTGGGTTTCTTAAGGCATAACAGCAAACATCTGGTTAGAAAATATGTTGATAATGATTCTTTGAATTATTTATGCTTAGAATTAAAATTCTGCAGTGACTTGATAGTTTATGAGTTTGGGTTTTGGTTTTTTTGTTGGTGGTTGTTTTTTTTTATTTATTGCTGTCATGGCGTTAAGTGTCTTGACAGAAATACACATCTAATTGCCCCATATGGAAGGGTGGTTTTTGGGTTGTGTGTTTTTGTTGTTTTTTTTTTTTTTTTTTTGTTAACCATTTTTGTAGTAAAATAAATATGCAATCATATGTAGACAAATGCATCCTGTTTCAGGAAACAGCTTAAGAGCTTGATATTGGAACTACTGTGTTCAGTAGTTGCAGATGCTTGACCTGGCAAAGTTCCAAGGTTGCTAGTATTTTTTATATTTAAAGAAATTTGGAATAGTTGAAAAGTCCATACTGACAAAGATGGTTGTTTAACACAGACCTTAATGTCTGCGTTATCTAAACACACACAGGAGCTGCGTGTTATGTACAGATCAAATGAGTCAGTGCTAGAGCCATGTGAATATTTTTTTTGTGTCTTTTCCTTGGAACTAAACATACATGAACTAAAAACTGTCTGCAACATGAAAATTGTTCTCTTCAACCACAAAGTATTTAGTAATTTTGAACTGTCTCTCAGTTTAGTTTCTAATTTATGTTCTGAGCTAATTCTGAGAATTAGTAGCATGGTTTATCTTCCAGATTTTCTATTTTCAGAATAAACGAATACACGTTGTAGGACTTCTTAATGTGTGTTGAGTTTGGTAGGAAGAAAGCTTTTAAAAAGTATGAAATCAGCTTGATCCTGAACCCTGCAGTGCTCTTCAAAGATGTAAATAAATTCATTGATGTAAGTCATAAAGCCTTTCTTGCAAATTTATACTTGGACCCGGCCCCAGTTTGTTAGTTTTGTCACCTTTGGCATTTAAATCCAGCTATCGTATAAATTTTGGTTGTTTACCAAATAAACTTTGGTGCAACACCTGAGGTCACCACCTGCAACAGACCAAAACAATCCTACTCATTATGAAGCAAAAGAAAAGATAAATATTTCAGTAAAAAGGTAAAGCATTTAACAGGATTTGACCTGGGATATTCCTCATTGCCTTCCTCCTGTCTTCACCCCTGCACACTATGTGAGTAAAATACTGGTAATAAATTATCTTTTGACCACTGCCTGACCACCAGTGTAACAAGAGCCTATAGCTCTTCAGCTTAATTTGTGATGCAACTACAATGATGTTTTTAGAGCTGTGTAAACTTCTCAAGTAATTTCCATTTGCTACTGTTCACCTAAAAGTTTAAGTAGCTGTGAACATTAAACCATTAAATTTGGATTGAATCATTTTACTTCTCCTTGAAAATGTCTTCGTTTAAATTCTGAGATTCTGACTTTGGTTTGCCTTTTTCTATGAAGGCATACTATAGATACCTTCTCATTTGCCTGACTTATAGCTTGAGCCTCTGTAATTTCTTCCTGGAAGCTGCATTATCCTTCTAGAAAATGTGCGCAATTTCATAAACAGAAAGTGGGGATAAAGAATGTGATCTTCCTTAATCACCTGGTCCATTCACTTTTCTCTTGGCCTGTTTCATAACACAATAGATGTCTAGTTTTGCAGGGGAAAAAAAAACATGTTGTTGTTTGGTGTACACCTGCAACTTCTTACAAAGGGAATAGTAAAAGTTTAGATGCTGTTAGAATTTAGGATTCCTCATTTCTGGCTTGACTTAGCAGATGATGGGAACAGAACAGAGACATGACATTGCAGTAGTTTGCAGTATCTGTGCTGCTTCTGTAAGGGCTGCAACTTGCTTTTAGGGACTGTTTTATTCAGATCTCATGTAGGAAAATACTATTTTACAAACTCATTATTCTGCTAATTTAGAGCTGAGAAAATGCCTAAACGCTTGGGTCTTGTGATTACTGTTACAATTCTTAATTCAGGCTCTGACATGGGCTGAGCCTGGGCTTTTTCAGCAGTGGAAAGAGTAAACATAGGCTGTGGAGCTTTGTGTGTGACAGTTGCCCAAAGGACTGCTTAATAAGTGTAATGTTTAGTCCTACCACATTTTTTATGCTTGACTCAAGAAGGGCATTGACTTTGATTTGAGGATAATTGCTGGCATGCTACTGAATATAAAGGAAGGAAACGTCTGCAATCTAACAACTTGTCTAACAAAAAGTACTGCATATTCTCTGTAAAATTCTGAACTAGTTTTAGAAATGCAGTATGGATTTTCTGTGAAAAAAATGTCTCCTAAGATGTCTTAGCCTAAAATAGAGTGTGAGGAAAAGGTCCCTGAAATCATATTTGTTTATTCTGTTGTCTGAAAATAATTCTTCCTCTTGTCCCACTTGAGGGCTGTACAAGAAACAGAAAGTGGGGTGATATCAGAGCAGCACTTGCTTCCAAGTCATTGTCTTCTGGGAAATCCAACATGAAGCAGCAGCTTTCAAGCCCTGCCAACTCTTGTCAGATTTTGCTATACTGATCTCTAATTTATTGCCCTCTTTTGGGGAATGGCTATGTTCACAGCTAATGCAATTACTATCATGCTGCTCGAACAATTATTCAGAAGTCAAATTAAAGCTAATCATGAATCCTCTGACAAAATAGCTCTTTCTATTAGAGAATGTTAATTAATTGAAACCAGTCCTTCTTTTTAGGAATGTACATACCAGACTTGATGGGAAGTTTTATACTCTGGTCCAAAATGGAATTTCTAGTCAAAGCCAAGCCTAAAATAGCAAATAGTCAAGGGGCTTAAAGAGTCATGGGACAAATGGCACAAAGCTTAATACTCTTCACTGTTTCACTGTTAACACTAGGCTAAAATGTTCCCTTTTCTGTCAGTGTCTTTGGTACGTAAAATTCCACACTGTAAAAGCAAAGAAATATTTTTATATTTTGGCTAAGGTAGCTTAACCACAACAGACCCAGATATGATATCTCATGGGATGTGGTAGGGAAATTTCAGATTTCTGATCTGAATGGGATGGGAAAGGGATTGCAAGTTGGGACTGTAGTCTTCACATTTCAGAAAAAAAAGCCCCGAGCAGGGTTCCATGGTTCAAAACGGTTTTGGGCCTGGTGGCAGCCAAGCATATCTACTTCTGAAGACAGAATATTCCCATGCAGCCTTAATACAAACTCTTAGACTTTTACTTTACCTAGAACCAAGGTTTTTAGCTGACTTTTTACTGAAAGGACTTTAGAACAAAGAATGAGACACAAAATGTGTGTAAGGGGTTGGTGGGGTGTGAAGCTGTAGCTTTTGCTGAAGAGTATTGTCTTTTCATTGACCTGCAGTGTTCAGCCTGGTGACTTAAACTGTTTAATACTGATATATGTACTTTGGTTTAGATAACAACAATAATAATAATGCAATAAAATAGCGAAGAGAAGCTACAACAGACTTTCTTCAGATACAGAGAATGTCAGCTATCTGCAAGGGCAGTGGCTGCTCTCCCTCAGGCTGCAGGCAGGGGGTGGTGGCCAC
>NW_008589946.1:7640-34790 GCF_000691845.1 Merops nubicus
CAACAGTGGTGAGCAGTTGCCTTTGAAGGAGCTTTTCCAAGTTCCAGAGCTGTGAGGAAAGATGAAAGCTTATGGTTCAATGGAAAACATGAGATGCTATGTTGGGCATGTGACTTTTTTCCCCAAAGGGAGCTACAGTGGATGTTTGGACTATCTGTATTCAGTTCTAACAGCTCATCTTCTGCTGAGAGTAAGATGCCAGCTAATGTGATTAAGCTTTTGTCTGAGTGAGGGGAACCTTGAGCTTAAGGCTGAGACTTGAAATTGAGACCTTGCTAATCCTATCACTATGGAGTAACTAATTTCTGACAAGCCTGCTACACAAGTGTCAAATGTAGAGTCACTGCTGTATCTGAGGCTTGTGAAAGGTTGTCTCTCTTTTCCTTTCATTCCTGTCTTGAAATGACCTTTTTCAAATGAAAAAAACCCTGAATGAGTTGCACTGGCAACTGATGTGATAAACAGGAAAAATTTCTAGTCAGACATTAAAAAAAAAAATAAATCTGATTCAAATAAACCTTCCAGAGTTTTTGAGGGTTTGCGTAGTGAGAAGAAACAGTAAGAGATAGCCAGAAAAAAATAATGTTAAAAGGTTGTTGGATTTTTTTTAAATCATGCTTCAGATCGTTTCAACTAAGGCTTTGTTTTTTAAGATAACAGACTAATGAGTCATATGGCTATTTTTTAGACGTTTTCTCTTGAAAGCCTCAAAAATCATTATTAAAATTCTATTAATACACAGTCAAGCATTGTGATGTTGGTAAATAGCAGATTTATGATAGCCTGAACAATTGCAAGCAATCTGCATATGTTTTATTCAGGTTAGTTTCATGGTCCTGTGTATTTTTGTTATGAGACAAAAGTCCTGATTAAGTGTTCAGAAATAACAAAATTAATGTTGACAATTAATGCTGACAAGGTGAGTCTAACCTTTTCTAATTTTGAAGACTTCTCTTGCTAGCCTAAATATGTTATATAAGTTTATAATAGGCTTTCTTTTTTAAAGAGAGAGTAATGAAATTGTCACTGAAAAATGTTTAGGACTTTAGGCACTAGTATTGTGAAAATGAAGTTTTCACTTCTAGAACACTTTTAAAACTACTTTGTTCCCTAGCTTAAGCACTTTTGACATCAGAGCTGGCAAGAAATAAATGTATGTTGGAGAGCAGAAAGTTCCTACTACTGGAAAAATGAGAAGTCGGGACAGCTTTCCAGTCAGAAGAATCAGAGCAAAAGGTCGCTTTTATATAGACTTTTTTTACCCTGAAAAATACGATGTAGTTGCCAGCAACAGATTGGAATCAGTTCAGCAATCCTGTACCCTGTGCTCTGAACAGAAGCAGAGTGCTTGCAGTTGTTACTTCAGCAGAGTTTTCTGTTGCCCTGTTTATATCAGACCAGTTCTCAGTGCATATGTTTGCAGTGCATCCCAAAAGACGCACCAGGTCGCACCACTGTACTGACCTGTGTCAGGCAGGGGTTAGCCATCTGATAGAACTGGCAGTGCAAAGAGGTTTAGAGTAGGTATCTGATAGGGGTTTAATGACTACTTTCCTGTCTGTGTCTGCCAGTCTCATGTCCTCCAGGAACTTTAAAGATCTATTAAAAAAAAACTTTGGAGTGTTTTGTTGGTAAATGCGCATCAGACTCAAATCACTGATAATTAAATGTGTCTCCTTCAGAAAGCATGTTTTCTCCAATGATTCTGAAGCAAGCTGCTGGGAGATGATCCTCTGTGTATAGCAGTACCAAGTCTGTTTTAGATGAAGGCAACTGTGATATCCAGAGTTACAGACCAAAGACGAATAAAAAGACAGAGCAGCCATCAGCACTGCTGTGCTGCCTCATAGCTGAGCTGGAATAAAATGCTGGAGGTGATCCATTGCCATTCTCTGCTGCTGAAACTGTAGTTGAGGTGCTACTTGCATAAAGATGATGTTCAATCCATGATAAGGTAGCATGTATTTGCAAAAGGAGTATTGTGGATTGTAAGGTGGTGGATTGAGGTTTTTTGGTGGCTTTTTAGGAGATCTTTCATTAATGCTTGCAGCTCCTGTTGACCATAAAATACTGACTCACTGTTAAATGACACCAAAACTGACCTTAACTTTGCAAATTTAGCCTGGACAAGTAACATCTATACAAGGAAATAAGATTTCCTTACTGTAAGTGTCCGTGGTACTTCTCTGAAGTTGACGCAAATGTTTGAAAGAAAGAGTAACAGGTTCTTTATGGAACTCCTGGTAACACCAGAATATTTTCTGAATAGGCTTGGGCTGGACAGATATCTGAAAATTATGGGTGTACTTCATGGGCTGTGGGTGGGAAATGTAATCTACTAGTGCAAATAATTCATGTGGAAAGCCCTATCTTAACCTGCATCTGAAAAACAGGATGTTTTTCTACCTCTATAGTCCAGCTTTAATTTGTGGGGGGGAAACAAACCTTCCTCCTATAAACTCTTCGAGGGTAGTTCCAAATTTCCCTGAATTGTTTATTGACCAGTGAAAAAGGACATTTGCAGTAAAAAGACCTGGGATTAATTCTGTAGCGTATTCAACTTTTTTACCGATTGAATCCCTACACCAATAGTACAGCAAAAAAGGTGCTCATACTCTCAGTGGAACTTGAGTGTCTTAGTCTTTAAAAATTAGTAGATATGGTTGAAGACCCATATTGTTATGCTGAAGGTTTCAGTATGTTGATATTCAATATTGATAATTAGTAGTGATACAATATCTTTTGGAGAATTTCTTACCTTTTAAACTCAGAAATAAAGGTATTGTGACTATAAAAACATACCACATTGAAAAAAAAAAAATAAATAAATCCCCCTAAACATTTACTGCATTTTTAAAAGTTACTTGATTTCCCAAGCTGCGGTGTGAAATTACAATAGAGGCATTGACCTTGATCATATTCCCCTTCAAACATGTCACATATTGTTATTTCAGGGATTAAGTTTCTGACATGGACTGGAAGGCTATCTTGCACTCTCATTTCAGAGTGAAGTTACAATTTTGGCTTTGTTAGTTTTTCTAACAATGTCAGGTGAACACTGTACGCCACTGCCTGACTTACTGGTACTTGAATCCATTTACAGAAAGTTGTATTATATCTGTTGCCTGTAAATTATGTTCACCTCACAGATAGATTGAAGATTAGCTACTAACGTATAAAACAGCGAGCTTTTTTCAGTGTCAAACTTCCTTAAACTTCTCAAAATTCTCTTTTAGCAACACTAGGTTTCATCCCTTACTCTCCAATTTCACTATCAGAAAACTGCAAGTATGATTATTCAAATTTTAAAAAAAAATTAAAAAAATTTATAAGGAAAAAAATTGTAAAAGAGGTTCAAGTTTTCAGGTCCCTGTTGAAGAATGGGAGTACATACTGTAAACAGGGAAACATGAAATTCTTTTTTATGTAGCCAAGACATAAGAAGCTGAAGCAACAAAGTGATTCTCTGTTACTGTATTAGAAGGTGGCTCAGATAAATAAAACTAATGTTCCAGCAAAAATTATAGTAGATGCTATATTACTGCAAATAACAGGAAAAATGTTCTCCATACAACCTGACTATAGTTTGCAAGGTGATTTTTTTTCCCTTTTAATATACATATGAGTGATTTAATTCTGAAGTGTGTCCCTCCCCACTTGGCTCTGGAATTTTTGCTTGTGGTGGTTTTTTTCCCCCCATATCACTGCATAGCAATGAAAGATAGAAGGGAAAAATAGATATTTTTAAGCTTCCATCTTTTGTTTTCCACTGCACTTAATACAGTTTCTTGGATCACAGCTGAATGTTTACTGTTGTATTTTATAGACATAGAAATATGAGCTATTGGCTTTTAGCATGCATGTTGACTGCATAGGATTTTGCTGTACTATATAAAATGTGGCTTGGATTTATGTTCTGTGTTGCTCTGGCTAGCTGGGTGTGAGAGGGTCATATCAGGATATTTACCCTTCCTTTTGGAGGATTTCTTCTCTTCCTGAAGCCTGGAGTGATTCGGCTGAGAGCGAGCCAATGATTATGCTTAGCATAAGGTGATGACAGACAGGAGTTTGTAGCCATTGTGAAGTAAAGAAATGCAAAAGGTTGCTGCTTTTCAGAAAGCCTTTATTGCCACCAAAGAATTTCCACTCTGATATTAGCCTTGAGACTGCTAAGATTCAAGAAAACTGCTGACTTTGAGAAAAATTACTCAACAATCACTGAAAACAATTAGGGAGACAAGTTAATGAATAATGATAGCAAGTCAGGAAGGCAAAAAAATAATTGTCCTTCACCCTGGTAGGAAGATAATAATCTGAGTTTTCAGCTAGGCATCATTTTTTGCACCAATTCTCACATTATCGCATTTCCCAGAATGTTCAAAAGGAATTTCCATCCTGGAAATGGAACCTTCTAGATGTATGATTTTAAGTTTGATGGGGTTGACTGATGAAGGCTACAGTGATCAGACGGACTGATTTTAATTATTTTTCTCTGTGTCTGTACTCTATGTTTCATGTTCTCTTAAAAGAAAATAGACTTTTTAGTGTATAAATAACAGCATAGGGACAATATATCCACCCTCAGAAGTATATTAATTTGTCTTCAGTGTTTGGCAGTGTTCTCTGATTTTTTGAAAAATATTTTTATTTTATTTTTCAAAGATACCTTGCTAGCTGGCAAGAGAAAACACAAATTCAATGCACAAATTCAAAAGAAACTTAAAAATATTTAAACAATTGCATTTGCAATTCACATTTGAACACTGACAGGCAGTAATTTCCTCCAACTCACAGGATTTGCCAGTGTGAAGAGTATTCAGTGCTCTGTTTCACCTTAATCCAATATTAATTTATCTAATATACTGCAACTATGACGGGTGTAAGCCATGTTGCATAATGACAAAAGCCACCAGTCTCCATCTTTTTTAAAATAAAACTCCTTTGGATGGAGAATAGGCATGATACTTACTGTTGAACACATTATACTGACATCTCTGCCTTGAAATGTCCAATGTATTTCTACGAGCTTTCACATGTTTTTATCATGAACTCCAACTCTGATATTGTAAAATACATCTCTGATTCAAAGACGTATTTAAGATAATTACTATTAACCTTAATAGAGTCACACTGTGTAAGGGTGGTATTTTGGTTTTTTTTTTTTAACCAGGTAGTGATGAATTGTGCTACCTGTTGCACAATCCGACTGTACCTTTGGATTGAATCATAAAGCATAATGTTGAAGGAACTGTTGCTTGAAGTGACTTATGTGATTACATAAAATAGAAAAGGTGTGGGACCTACTTGCTCTAAGAATGAAAAAAGGATTGGATTTGCTTCCTCTGATTAAGCAAATGTTGCAGATTTTAAGGAAGACTCATGGAAGAAGTGACCTTGGGTTTTGCTAAGAATTCCATGCATGTTTCCCACAGCAATAGCTGTACCTGGCTTACTGCACTGATTTTGACAAGGCTGCACAGTGGGAAGTTTACAGCCCTCTTGCAGGACATCAGCCTGCAAAAGTAGGGTTCAGCATAACTGAGCAAGTAGAAAGCTGCAGAAAAGCAACTGAAACATCAGACTTCACCCTTTCTATGAAGAATTCTAGAGGAATTTTGTGCAGAGGAGAAACTACAGGTCCTTGAGCAGTTTAGGAAAGTATTGTGAAGAAAAATTTTTCTTTAGGTTAAAGACTCCTTTATTTGCTTTTTCCATGACATTATTCTCTTGCTCCTTTTTAAGCTTCTGGGGTTTATTTCAGAAAGTAATGGACATATTCATTTTAATGTCTTCTGTGTGAAATCTGAGTTAATTATGGATGACTATAAATACTTTCTATCTAAAAAAAAAAAAAAAAACAAAACAAAGTTCAAGAGGTAAAGGATCCTGAGGGCTTATAGATACAGCTAGATGGCAGGAAATAAAATTTAAAGTGGTATTTTCAGGAGGAAATGGCTTTTGGTAGCAGGGGAGGGGAACACAGAGAGTGTAGGGACTTGAATGGACTTAAGTGCTGATGGAAGAACTACATCCAAAAGATGGACAGGAGATCACTGGAAACAAGCTGAACCATTTTCTTGTTGTTTCATTTCCATCAAGCTGCTGAATTTGCTAAGTGTCTGTGCATCTGTATAAGTGTAGTAGCTGACCTCACAATGTTTTCTGTGTGACTGCATATTTCTAAGGCTTTTTCTGCCTTCTATGAGAAACTGTGAAGTGCTAAGAATTGTGCCAATGAGAGGACTGTTTTCCAAACTGTGAACAAAATAGTTTATTCTGATGACTGTTAGCAGAGTGGGGCACATTTTCCTGGTCTCTTCTACTACAGTTTCAAAAATTTTACCTATTGGATTGTGTTATTCATTTGGGACCACATTACAAAGCATTGATTCAGTATATTTTCAGGCTTGCCACCACATTATAAAGCTATTTTCCAGCACAAATTAGTCAGTACAAAACCAGCAAATGAAGCTTTATGTAGTGGGTTGTACAAAGCATTTAACTGGTTTTGAAAACCTTGTGGCTACTGAATCTGGAACTACTTTCAAATATATATTTCTTGGTCTTTTGAGGGTACTTATCTATTTTTAATATGAAGTCTTTTTCAAAATTACTTGGCCTCATTCCCAAAAGTCAGTGTTTTGCTCTTCAAAGATTAAAGATTAAAGAATAAATGCTGGAGGCAAAATTATACAAAGGTTCTTTTGTAGCTCTGAAAAATAAGGGGCTTGATTTAAGCAGTACTGAAGGAGTTTCAGAAGTTGAAACTTTTTTTTCAGTATACAGCTATATTTGAAATATGCTGATATTTAGCCAGCCAGAACTGAATCCAGCAGGAACTTCTTACCACAGCCTCCTTGGCCTTCCATGGTAAGGCCAGTGCACTGTGGCCCCCAAGCTCACAGATGGCAATTGTACCACACTGTCGTATTTTCTTCCACTTGGGAGGTCTGTGACTAAATCCCTTTTTCATAAGACAATACTGTATAATTCTGCAGTGACATTCTTGCAAATGAAGCAAAAATTAAGATTTGAAGGTTATCCTTTTGCTGGTCCTACAAAGAATCCACTTTCACATGTTTGAGCCGTGATTTTACAACTTGCATTTTTATAGGTATGTCTTTGTGAGCAGGTGCATATTTAGTCTTCCCTTGCTACCAGCCAGATGCAGTCCAGCCCTCATCCCAAGTCCACAGTGTTGTGTTGATGCAGATGGCAGCTAAAAGGTCCAGCTTTCAGGGGTTTTTATTTGCTGAGCCTCAGTGCTGCACTTGCTGATGGACACCTTTTGTTCTCTGCTGTTGTCTTGATTCCAGCTTGCTGAGAGCAGCAGCACAGGCTTGCATATGCCAACATGCAGTCACATCCAGTTTCTCAACTGAAAGAGTTATCTAATTGTGGAGAAGGATACTACTTGCCACTGTTTTGAAAATAAGCTTTTGTGGAAGGCCAAGGCAAAGCTTCTGGTTCTGCATCCCTCACTTAGTAATTGTCACCAACATCCCAATTGCTTCTTTTTATGGTGTTTCTTCTTATGTTTTCTAAGATCACAACAGAGACAGGTAGTCTTATGCAAAGAATACTTCTAGAGGCAATCTGTGATTGCCTTATAAACTAGGCCATCCTTCCAAATATCACTTAGCTATCAGTACATTTTGATCTGTTGCACTGTACTATATGCTGTATTGTACACCTGTGTTTGCAGGTCTTTAAAAGATCTTTACAGTGTCGTTGGTTGTAGTATGTGCTGTAAAAGACATTAAAGCATTTTTTATTTTCCCCAAGAGTTCCAGGTACATGAGAACTCCATAAAATATTTTAATTTTGTTTTAATCCTCAGCTTAAACTTCTTTATCCTCTTTTATTTTTAGGATGAAGGCAGTCTTTTCTTTTTTTTTTTTTTTTTTTCTGTTAATAAGCTTTTTGAGTGTCCCAGTGTTTTCCAGTTCTGCATAGTTTTGCAACACATTTCTACTTGGCTTGGTACCTTTCTTGATTGAACTCAGACATGCTTTATTCTAGCCTCTTATAAAATGCAGAGGAAATGATACCTGAAATGCTATAGCAGTAAGTGTGAAATGAAACCAAATTAACACTTTGACCACATGCTGGTGAGGAGAAGTAGTGTGCAGCCAAGGTTTAAGCCCTGTTCAGTGCAAAGTGGAAAACTGTCCTTCCCCATTTTTGCAAAAAAAAAGTTTGTGTTTCTCAGAGTAACCACTGTTATTTATCAATCCTGTTATTGAGGATGCAATTTTTATCTGCTACACAGATAAAATACCCGAACTGAATTTACTCTCTTGGCTAAATAAACCTTCACAGTACCTTTTGCTGTGGGTAGTTTGCCATGATTTATTCTTTCTTAGGTTTTGTTGTACAGTTTGAGTTATGTTTATATCTATCTGTTCTAGGAAAATAAGGGTACCTATTCTGAGGTTCTCTATTTGCAGATGTTAGAGTGGCTAAGCAATACACATTAAATAAAACAGGAAAAAAAATTATTAGTGGCTACTGGACAAGTATGAGCTACTGCTCTAGGTTTGCAACAGAAATAATATTTGGGTTGTTGCCTTGGTGACACAGTGGTAACCTTTCACGTATAGGTACAAACTGTACTCAGCAAAGAATGCTGCATGCATCAGCTAGTGTTCTCCTCCGTTCAGACTGGTGGTGAGCGGGATGTTGTCCCAGGTTTTCTACAGTGCCTCATTGCTTGTAAAACATGAAGATAAAAGCTGGAACTTCAGTTTTATTCTCTGATAAACATTTATATTCTGCATTTCTGATCTGTATTTTTAGTCATTCTGTTAACACAACATGAAATAATAAAAAAATCATAATCTAATTTACCTACATTAATTGTGATTAATATATAGTCAAATACTACATTCCTTAGGATTTTTTTTTTCTCCTTAATGCCCATAACTCTTAAAAGAATCCTCTCCAGCTTTCCTGTAGCTCTCCTTTTTCCACTGCTTCTGCCAATAGTCTTTTTAATTCATATACAGAAGCTTGCTAGAAACAGATGAGAATGTGTGCATCTTAGAGAATGTAAGTTTGGAAGAGGGCAAGATAGATACTGTTATTAATATAAAGTATCATCTTCACAGTCATAATCAGGGATATTTTTTAAAAATGTTCTGAGCCATCAGGGCACGTGTACAATGTTCTTTGTATGGAAAAATTAAACAGTGTGAAAGGCAGATTGCCATAAATCAGTAGATTATTGTTAGTTAACATAATGTAGGTCACAGTACACTCTACTTCTCTGTTTATCATCTGCAGATTCGAAGTGTCTTTGACTAGTAAGATTTCCTTTTACAGAATCTGTGGAAAACATAATAAAATACCTTTAAATCTATTAATTATTTATAAGTTAATCTTACACTGCTTATCATGATGTTTAAAATGTTTAAGGAAGGCAAAAGATGCATGGATTACTTTTCCAGCAAATTATTTCCCACCAGTCTGCCAGCCTTGATTTTGTTTTCTTATCACTTGCAATTAATCTGTTCTGAAGAAGAATAATATATTGTTTTAGTTTGTTCACTTCTTTATATTTCCTGACTCTGACTGGAGGAAGAAAAACTAAAATAGTACAAATGAAACTTTTCCTTTTTTTGCTGGCCAGTGAAACTGGAAATACCCACTAAGTGATAAATAGTCTTCTGTGACAATTTTCCTGCACTGAACTGGAAATAAAATGCTGAGAGAGGCAGATTACCATAGACAGCTTAGGAGCTTAATTATAGTTACAAACTTTCTATGAGAATATCCTCATCTTAGTGGTGAATAAAAGATGTATTTTAGTAGCTGGACACTATTTAGATACTTTGACATACAGCAAGTATTGTGAGTTTGTGTCTCTTTATGTATCTGTTAAATGTCAGCAAATGATTATGAAATGCCTCTTTGAAATGAAATGGAAGTTGTGTGTAATTGTGGTTTTTAGTAGTCTTGATGTTCTGCAAATTCAACCAATTTTTGGCTCTTGTGAATTAAATGCACGACTCTGCAGCAATAGTCAGTGCTTGCTTTTGAAACTGACTTCAATAGGACAAAGATAAATATCACTATAAGAAATAAAATATAAAGACAAGATAAAGCCTTATTTTTATATATAAATAGTGATTTGGGCTTTTTGATAAGACTCAGAGTGGGCTATGATTATCAGTTCATGCTGGAGTCTTCACCCTATGCACCTCATTTTTCTGAAATTTGATATACAGTCACATTTTTACAGTATTCTTTGCGATGATGATCACTGAGCTTTAGGGTACAGGAAATCACTCTGAAGCAGCATCTGCTGTCATGACTGATGTCATCATAGTCCTACATCACTGTTGTAGAACATCTTTTCCTAAGTGGGTAAATGTTGGATTTCTGCAAATAGTCACGTACAGGTACTTTTGAGATAACAGCGTCTGATTGCATTAAAAATTTATTCTGTTCTTTTCCAAATATGAAAGGTTTACAGGTACTCTATAATAAATAGAAAACTATATTTGTTTTTCTGTAATATAGATTAAAAGTAAATATATTTGAAAACTTTTCTTATGTATGTCTTCTGCAAACTGTTGAAAATTAGTTCTCACATTTATGAAAGGTTGAGAACTACAGCCTTGAACGAGGTAACATTTTCTGTGAATTCTTTCATTAGAAATGCATGGGGCTAAAAGGAGTAAAAATAATGAAAAAGTTATATTACTTACTATTAAAGCTAATAATATTTTACTTAATGTACTTGATTTACAGATGAGTGATGGACTTTGCAAAATAGGTTTTGAATAGAAAAGTCTAGTTGCTAGCAAGTATGCATTTAGCTGCTTATGCATCCATCAAGAAATACATTTTAAATTTCTGTGTGATAAATAGGCCCAAAATGCCACTTTCAACCCTTGTCTTGTACCCCTAGTTAAGTCATAAGTGAGCCTTGATTTCTTAAAACTCTTGGGGTTTACATGTATTGCTACATATTACTTTTGTTTTAAAGCTCTCTTTCACCTTGCCGTCTCTTCCAATGTGGATGTAAAAAATGCGATGACCTTCAGTGGGCCTCTGGAAGACATGTTCGGGTATACAGTCCAACAATATGAAAACGAAGAAGGGAAATGGTAAGCTGTTCTTCTTTTCATAAATAGAAAGGTCAAATTATGAGATATTCAGTGACTCAGGTGCTATGCTATTATTTGTAAATATGCCCAGTACGTAAGGGTCAGATTCTGTCAGTCATATTCCTTAAACTAGTTCACAATCCTAAGGAAACCTGAGACGACTGAAAGATCCAAATTCATATCTACATTTATTTCTTCAGACACATAAGTGAGTTCACAAAGTGGGTAAATTCCATTGCTGATGAAGCTGAGGATTTTTTGTCTTACTCTTCAGCTCTCTTTTTTACCTTTAATAAATAATATCATTATTTATATTTTCCTTGTGTTCATGTACTGGCAGTGAAATTGCTCCTGTTTTACCTAACCTGTATTATGTATTTTTTTCCTTAAGTTTTCTGTCAGTGGTTGTCTGTACTGAGTTTTTTAAGTGATGGGAAGATTTCCTTGTCAAAATATTTATTAATACAGTAATGCATCTTCCATATTCACATTTAGTACGTGGAGCTTTCTTTTTCGCCTGTCTTTTCCTTCTTTTTGTTCTCCTGAATTAGAAGTTGAATTTTTGTGTGCTCACTGGTATCATTGCTTCTTGGTCTTTTGATAAATACCTGCTTATGCTTTTCCCATGTGAAAACAAACCTCACAGAGTCACCAGTGGTCTGGAGGACTGAAATAACAATTGAACGGTAAAAGGTTTGAGGATCCTGAGATCTCCAACATTCTTTGTAGATTGCTCTGGTTTTCCCAGAGCTTTTTCCAGTAATTTTAATCTTACAGGTGTTTTCCAACCTAAACAATGATATGGTTCTAAACTGACATTCATGGCAAACCCAGGGACTCCCGTGGGCAGCCTGAGATGACAGGCACATGGCTGCGTGACAGCCAGGTCAGACTGTTCTGCAGTGCCTGAGCAATCCCCCCAACTAATGATGGGGCTCTCTGACTCCAAGAGCCCGACTCCACTGACATGGTGGTTCACCATCAGCCATAGGGGATGTTCATGGACATGAAATTGCAGAGCCTGCCCTTGAAAATGGTAGCTCTTGATTGTCTGGGTCATAGGATGTTTTAAATATACATCTGCACAAGGGTCATGGGAGAATAATAATGACCTTCTTTGAGCTACCTGGAGGAAATGGCATCCATTGTAGGAGCTGGGGTTCTGCAAAGTAGGTCATGCTGTTGTAAACTGTCCTGAAACCTCTCAAAAGCAAAACATAATGTAAGCTGCAAATGGCGACTATTCCAGTAGCTGAAGGAAGACAGGAATCTAGTGTGCTACATCCGAACATCTCTGAAAGTAAACTCCAGAGCTGCTGTTAAACTGTCAAGCTGCTTTCAGCATAGCAACATCCAGAGCAGGAAGTCTGTAGGCTGGCAGTTAAAAATATATATACAGAGCAGCCTTGTGATGCTTTGCCAAGTGCTATTATACTCCCTACATACCACAGGTAGAGCTTTTCAGCAACATTCTGTGAACTTGTCTGCAGTTGTTTCTCAATAAAACTTGGGTTCCCTTAAAAAATCTCCCGTGCAAAAAGACAAATAGCCATTTCAGACCGTTTCTCTCTGTTCACGGGGCTCTTTCTTTCTGAAAAAAGAGCAGCATGGGGACATGATCCTGATGAGCATTGATCACTAGCCATGGAGTGTTGAGCACACTCAGCTCCTCTGCGCTTAAATGGGAATCAAGGATGTATGATAGGCTGTGGGTGGTTTCTAAGTTTTGATGTAAAAAGTACAAACATTACAGCCTCTAGCTTGAAAAAGCAGTCAGATCCCATATATACTTGGCACATTTTATTTTGCTTTAGAATGAATTTATTAATGACAAAATCTTTATGAATCACAATGAGCTATTCCAGTATGGTTTGGGGTTTTTTTAGAGCTGTGGGCTACATCTTACCTACTATATCATTCTATTCAATTCTGTCTTCTGCCTGGATTAATTAATTTATGATTAAAGATTGAAATGGGTCTCACAGTAATGCTTCACAATCATCAAAGTGCCCAGGAGAAAACCTTACTGAACTGCTTATTACTCTTAATGGCAGGATTTCTGTTTCCAATGTGTGCTGTGAACTCTAATTTAGTCCAAGTTCTTCCTTACACATTCAATGGAGTTAGTTGTTATCTGCTGGGTAATACCGGACTATTTAGTATAGCTAAGGAATATTTGAGAACAAAACCACTGTACATCTCTAAAGAATGTTTCTGCTGAAAACTGTATTTATGACTGGATGCTAATTTGTGGTGCTTACAAAGTACTATGTGAGAGTATTGATTTTTGATCACACCAGATTTTGGAAAAAAATGCACAGGATAAAAATCCTTTAAATTTTAAAACTTTGAAATTTATTTTTACAAACCTTTTAATAACATTTTTTTATTAGTGAGAGGGAAATTTACATATTTTACACTGCTAGGTCACATAACTTAAGACTGAATTCTTCTTCTGGGCACTTTCTTTGGCACTTGGCTTCTCAGCACTGAAAATACATTTTATTGTAAAATATAGTAAAAATCAAGAAGATACTAAGTAAAACAGACCTTTTTTTTTTTTTTTGTTACTTTTACTATTTGTCATTCACCCACCAATACTGCATTTATATTCCACTGGAATGTTTTAAAATGTTATCCTATTGTGCAGCTTGATATATAGGCACATTTCCTTTTTGCATTCTTATTAAAGAGGAGACAGAATCGCTGCTTTTGTTTGTAACTGAACTAGCATAATGGATACTTTTCTTGCTCTCCATCCTGTACTTCTAGCTGCTTGCTGTAGCTGTGCTTTCTCTGTACATTTTATTAGCTGATTTTGTACCTTTTAAGAAGGAAGAAATTTCAGGTAACTTATTTCATTTGCAGGGTACTTATTGGTTCACCGCTAGTTGGGCAGCCTGAAAAAAGAACAGGGGATGTATACAAATGCCCTGTAGGAAGGGACAGCCAATCACCCTGCATGAAACTGAACTTACCAGGTATGAAATAAAATAAAGCTGTGTCACATGGAGGAAAAATAGAGGTCAGATCTTAGGAGATTTTTAGCTAGTAAATATGCATTAGAATTGTTTCTATGGAGAAAATCTACGTAGGACTCCAGAGCTCAATGTGAAGGAAGTTGTGTTTGTAACATTGAAAGTAATTTTAGTTTGAAGCTTTTCATTGGCCTGTGGAAAATATGCTCATCATTTTAGAATGGGCATTTGGTTGTGTTATCAAGGCTTTATTGCGACTGGCATTAATATCGTAGTTGGTAGTCCTGACCCTAGAGCCAGAAAGGCTATGGAGCATAAATGCATGGATTACCCTTTCCAAAGCTCTCTAAAGCCAACAAGAGCCTTCATAATGCCCTCAATAAGCTTTTGATGAGAGCATAACTAGCCAGAACCAAGCTGATGCATCTTAGTTTGGCACAGGTAAATATTAATAATTTTCTTGCTTTTGTCAAGACATATGTGATGTAGACAGGAAGAGACTTCCTGTTAATATGTATTTCTCTAAATACACCTCTTGTATTTTTTATCTCCTCTTTTCCCTTGAAAACGTACACGTCAGTAACGTAACAGTAACAAACATAAAAGCTGTTGTTTGTAGCAGGACAGGGTAAAAAAATAAATGTTTGTTTTCTAATTAACAAAACTGTGTGAACAGTAAACTCTTGCTTTCATTGTTCTGTTATTTTTACTTTTTTTCTTTTTTGCGGTTCAAGAAAACTATTTGAGACAGTAAGCCAGACAAGTTTTCTGGGACAAGAGCCAGTCACAGAAATTTTTCTTGATTGTTGCTATTGAAGAAGGAGGAGGAAGGGTGTTAAAATATTTGGTGAAACCAGTGTCAGTCTGGGTTTTATTTTACAAGATGGAAGTTCCATTCTAGGAGATACATACTGTAACATTTTGTTTTCATGTTCCCAAATACTTAACATTTTAATCCATTTATAGATGCTACTTCAGTTCCTAACATTGTGGAAGTAAAAGAAAACATGACTCTTGGAACAACCTTAGTGACTAACCCAAAAGGAGGCTTTCTGGTAAGAAAGGACATTTTGCCAATTTTAAAAGTAGTCTTTTTCCCTCAGGTACCATAACAAAAACATTTCACCCTTTTTCATCTTTTAAAGGCATGTGGACCACTTTATGCATATAAATGTGGACGTTTGCATTACACAACTGGAGTTTGCTCTAATGTCAGCTCCACTTTTGAAACCATTAAGGCGATTGCTCCATCTGTGCAAGGTATGCATGCCATAGGATTTCTTTTTTGTGTCTGCAAATTCAATGCTAAACAAGACAAATGTATACACACAGGCATACCAAAAAATATGAACTGCTTAACTTAGCTACCAACATTACCAAGTTAAGTAAATGTTTTCATTGTCCGTATATAACCTAAATTCTTGCTACTTTTGGAATTTATCTCAGTATAAACAATCATTAAAGTGCTATGTAAAATCCAAACACAACTGCTAAAAATAGTTGCTTATGTTTTTTACTTATGACCAACAGACTCTTTTAAAATAATGATGGAATGTTAAGACCTAAAGCAAACCCAATTTAGTAATACAAATAAAAATCTTAAGAGACCTTTAATTAGAAAAAATCAAAGAGGAACAGATTGACACTGATGAAGGTAGGGCTCCCTAGTAAATGTTCCAGTTATGTGATCTTCTAATCCCATTCTTAAATTTATGCTTACAAGAGATTGCCTTGCTGACAGAGGGAACTCGAATCAAGTAACATATAAACAAGAGTTCATGAATGACATTTGGCTTCAAACATGTCAGTTCAACACCACTGTAGAAGGATGTTCATTTGTTACTAATCACAAAAGTAACTGGTGCTGTGAGATATATTGTTAGTATCAATTCTCATATGGCAATTTGTGTTGCAGCATGTAAAACCCAGTTGGATATCGTCATAGTCCTTGATGGGTCCAACAGCATTTATCCATGGGAGAGTGTCACAGCCTTCCTAAACAGCCTCCTGAAAAACATGGATATAGGTCCTCAGCAAACACAGGTAACGTTGTAGATATTTTATGGTTGTTTAGTTTGTGAGGAAAAAAAAGGATGGAAAACAAAAAGGAAATGGGATGATGGCATCATCTATGGGGATCTTTAATTCCAAGAACCTGGGGCAATGGGGTACTAAAACAAAACAGCTAAAACCACAACTAAGTCTGTGTCTGCCACCAACCAGCAGTATCAGGAAGACCATCCCTCCCCCCACCTCTCAAGCAGCCTGAAGAAAACACCTAGAAACAACAGTTAAGTGCATTAAGTGAGGCATTTTGAACGTTGTCCTTTCCCACATCCTTCCTCTCCACAATCACTTCTTGTCTTCTTTAGTACATCACAGCATAAAGGTCATTTCTGCTCCTCTCAGGTGCACATGTTTGGTTCAGACAGCCTTTGATTATAAGCTTTTTAGAGCAGCATTCAATATTTTGTACTGTGGAGCACTGAGCTCACAGCTTTTAAACATATGAAATCATCATTAACAAGCGGCTGTTAAGCTGCATGTTATTTATAGCAGAAGCTGGATTTATATAAAAAGTGGAGAGGGCCAAATTCCTAGCTGCTATAAATCAACACAGTCCCACCAGAATTAACAACCAATTACCTCAGCAGAGGATCTGACATGTTTCACAGTCTGCTGAACAGAGTAGGTATGTAGCAATTCCAGAAGAACTTGACAAATGGGGGACACAAGCACACCAGTACATTTTAATACTGAAAGCTTTACTAACAGCAACAGAAGAAATTGGGTCTTCCTTTCACTTCTCTCATTTCCTCCTCCCCAAATCAAGGGTTTTCTGTGATCTTGTGTAGTAGTTGATATGCTGCAGGCCAGTACTTACTGGTTTTGTGACTTTAGGTTAGGCCCTAACATTCAGCTCCTGTATTCACCTAGGAGACTGTGAGGCGGTATAAGGGATACCTCTGCCTGCAGAGAGTACCCCTGTCGTCTTCTCAGTTAGGGTTTATGAGTTACCATGCAACTGCCCTGTTGGCTGGACTGAACACTGACTTATAAAACTATTGCTTCTAAACTGTCAACTTTACAATCATGTCCTGTTATTTTAAACACACTGTTCCACATATTGTGAGGAGGAAGGAAAAATGCTTTGTCAAGTTTAACAGAAAGGAAAAAAAAAAAATCCTCCTGGTCCCTTAAGCTGGTCACCACTCAAACATATGACATCTTGGGAGATACTTAAACCTAAACTTCCTGGTATGAGGCAATGGCTGCATGGAAGTCATCACTGCCTTTTGCTCAAAGGGCTTCATGGGAAGTTGCCTTCACAGGGCAATGAACTCTACTGCACACTCACCTCACTGTGCAACTCCTAAATTTTTACATTGCCACACCTCTGTTATGTTTGGCTTTCGAATCATGCCTCGCCTGTGTGGCTCAGCTCGTGTACGAAAGGTCCCTTGGTGGCCTGCACTCCAGCAACCTGCCGTCTCTCCCTAGAAAATACATTCTGCCCACAGTTTGTCATAGCTGTCCCTCTTCTCATGCACTTACTCAAGAATGTCAGCTTTGGCATCTGGTTGCTACAGAGCAGAAACATTTGAGAGGGAGATAAGAATGGGATGTAGAGGAGAGAAGCTGAAAAAATGGAAAAGGAAGAATAAAGCTTGGTGGAATTTTCTCAATCCCTACCCTCCACCCTTCCTAAGAACATATCCCATCTCTTTCCTGTCCTCTGAGCCCACTGCTTGGGAACCCTGGCACAGCCAAAGGTAGTAACAAGTTCATACCAACTCATCCACCCACACTGTCTCCTTTCTCAGAAAAAGTGTTTAAATAACTCTTCAATGGCGGAAGAGGAGAAAAAAACAGAGCAGGCTTATTTGTCCCCTCTGCTATGGGAGCACAGAATAGAAATACAGGAACAATTGTATCTATATTGATATTTCAGTGTTCATCTTTTGGGGGTTCTTGAGCGTGTAGAAATCAACGGACTTCCACTCACTTCAGATTGTTTTCCTCTTGCTTGGGAAAGGAATGAGGTGATTACAGAATAACTCCTTAGCAGGTTGGGTGTGACTTGTTGAAAACCATGTTTTGATTAGAGGCTTGTGAGATACTTTTTTTCCACTCTACCCCGTCCATGAACAATGGTCATTAGATTTGTGGCAGGTCAGAAAACAAATTCCTCAGCTTCCCATGTTTGGCAAACTTGAAATTGAAAGGTAGAAGGTTCAGATGCAAAAAGATGAAGTCTACAGCATAATTTTTTCAAAAATACTTCCTTCCCTTCTTTCTGTTGACCAGAAAATCCACACCACCATACTGATGGTTAAGCTGCATATCCTGAGTTTAGGGATAAAAAAACTAAAGGGAAAGTGACACTAGAAAAGTGGAAAAGGAAGAAGGACTTAAGTGATAGAAAGTGGTACAAGTAGGAACAAAATATTTCTCCTGGCCTTATTCCACATTTTAATGTAACTGCAAAACAAGATAGTTTTTCCCTTCTTTTTTTCACTTCTGCAGAGATAATTGCCTTTTTTAATATGAGGGTGTGTCTTTTAATCCTTTACATATGAGCAATATTCTGTTGTAGAAGAATATCACAAACAGAAAGCAGAATACTTAGATATATTCAATTCTAGCTTTAAGGCTCTGTTGCAATGACTTTCAGAAATTTTCAGACATGTATATTTCCCCATTAATATATGACACAGGCAGTCATAGGTGTTTGGCCTGTGCCTTATTATATTTCCAAAGGGACTACATCAGTGAACTACTAAGTCATGCCATGTCATATCTTACCATCCGTTTTATCTCCAGAAGAACAGAAGTGTATTAATGAGGTATTAAAAGGATTCAGGGTTAATAAAGACTTTTGCAAGTTTACACGTAATTTCTGTCTTGAGTCCTGGAAGCAAACAAAACACAGCAGAATTATTTCAGTTTTGCTTTGATTTGGGTACATTTAGCAAGGTCTCCATATGCTAACTTGTATTATCCATTACCACTTCCCAAGGTTTCTCTGCTTATCTTTTACGTTAAGTGTCAACTGGGTACAGCCAAAAATATTTGTAATTTTCCTCTACATCCCAATGGTGAAAATCCCAGCATAGAATTTCTATGTACCAGGTGGTTTTCCTTTCTTTTTTTTTTTTTTTTGGTGGTGTTTGTTTGTTTGTTTGTTTTGGGGTTTGTGGGTTGATTTGTTTTTGTTGTTGTCATTGCTATTGGTTTGTTGTTTTGTTTTTTTTTATCAAGCTAAAAAGATTAGCTTGATAATTTATTGGGAAAGTCAGAACCTACTTTCCAGCTAAGGGGCTGTGTTTGCTCACAAAACAACAATAAAGAATTGCCCTCAGAAATGTTCTGTTCCAAAGTAGAACAGTCCTTCAGTTGCCTGTTCTCTCATACAATACTTTTTCACAGGAACTGTGAACAATTAAGGAATTATTCCCTTGTGTAATATAAAAGCCATGGAATGCTAGGCAAGGGAACATAAACTTAGGAATTACAAAGATGTTCAATAGATTATGGTCAGTAATGCTGGGAAAAAATATTAGGTTTTCTGGAGTTGAGCAGAATTGTGTTCTTCTGTGTAGTACTATTGCATTTAAGTTAAACAAGCAAATCAAAACATACAGTGCCTGTAAGCATCATTCTTAAGGACTTGCTGAAGTTATGCTGTTCAAACAGTTTTATTGTCCCTTAAAGGCACATTTGCATAACATAGATGTGTCATAATTTTCCATTAGATTAAAAGGCTGCAAAAGCTCAAACCTTCATTGCTATCTAGTAGGATGTAATTGTAATTTTACAAAGTGGACTGGGTTCTGTGATCCTCCTGAAGACTAGAACATGGAGCCTAGTAGTATTTTGTTGTTTGTGGGAAGCTTTTTGTTGGTTTGTTTTTTTTTTTTTTTTTTAAGAATTGTTCATCTTTGAGGCCATTAAATACACAGAACATGATGATCAGCATTTTCAAAGCTAGTACTAAGGAAGGGTCCCACAGAACAATTGTGTCCCATAAGATAACCACATGACCCTTTCCTTCCTGATTTACAAGCTATGCAGCACAGTGCAGTCTTCCAGATGCAGATGTTCTTCCCATTCACTCCCTGAGAAGGAAATGCTCAAAATGTTTACTTGCTGTGATCATGGATGTTTCCTTTCAAACAGGAAATGATACAATTCAGTGTCAGCCGGTAATCTTTTTTTTTTGAAAGCGACAATGCCAACATGGGTCTCTAGAATCATGAAAGACTGGGAGGCATTTTTCGCACTGGCAACAGTCAATAGTTGATTTAATCCTTAGCACCACCAAGATCCTCAAAGCTGCAGAGAAGGAGCCCGTGTATCTACGGCGACAGGCTCCCTGGCATACAGTAGACTCTGACTACATATTTGCAGGGTCCTGGAATACTTAAGGCACTCCTCCTGCTCTAAAAGACTAAATATAATGAAAACCTCTTGTTTATCACTAGTTAATGCCAGTCTTTTTAAATGACTAGCAGCATCCTGCTCAGACTACAGTGTATGCCACTTCAGATGCATGTCATGAAATAGTTGCCTTGGAGAGAATGGGTTAAAAATTTCCTCTTCATCTTGGGGTCTAGGTGCCACACAACTGCTTTAAGTGGTAATACAGCATGTGCCCAGCCTGCTGTGTAAACACTGTGCAGGATTAATAGGCTGCTGCCCACAAGAATGTGCTGCCTGTAGATGCTGTCAGCTGCAGGTCGAAGAGGGCGTGCCTCCCTCTTAAAAGGGAGCAAATTGTCATAAGTTTGAACTTACATCAGTTCTTCCAGATTTAATTGTATTTTCAAAAGAATACAGAAATTAAGTGGGATAGATTTTGCTACCACATACCATTATCATTGTAGTCTCATAATTGTATGTAACTAGTTCTTCATAATGATTGTGATACGGTTGTTTAGTATCAAATATTTATCAGCTGTAACCCTTCTACTACAAACAAAGAAACATCGTGCAGAATCTGAGACTATAAAAGTACCTGAAAAACCACCTATAAAGCCATTGCAAAGTACATACTAAGCCACTTCTAAAGTAATATGATGGCATAAACATCCCAGAGATCCCACTGATGTTCAGCACCTACATGCTACAGTGCTTTTAATAATAAATGAGTGAGACATAAATGCCATGTAGTGCTGCATTATCCTAAATAACACCTATAAATTGCCACATGTCACATAAAATTGAAATATGCTAATGGAACATTGTGTAGATTCTTCTCAGTAAAAGCTGTCAGGAACCTGCCAAACATTAAAACTGACAGAGATGAATGAGAGAAATTAATATGTAACAATATTGCTTGCCTTTTTATTTCACACTTGTTTTTGTAGCAGGTTCCCTCAAGTATTTGTGGTTCAGTTCTAATCCCATGCATTGATCTTTCACACAAAGGCTTGTCCTGCTGAGGTCATCTACAGTCTTTCCATCAATCTCCTCCATTTCAGAAGCCACTATTTTACTCATATTGTCCTCTCTGGCCCTTGTCACATGTCTTACTTTGGCTTACCTCCTGCTGGGAGAATGGCCATGTCCTGGACTGCCCTGCTGTCTTCATCAAGGATGCTTGGGTCTTCCTCTCACCCTGAAAGCCTAAATTTATCATTGCAGTGTTGTTTCTAGACTTGGTTTAGGGTACTAAACTATCAGGTGTAGGAATATTATATTTGGTTGAATGAAGAGAGTTGTGAGTGGATGATAGGATTGTTCCCGATCAGGAATACTATTTGGAGAAGTTGTGACTGATGGTTAGGACATGGGTCTGCCTTGGCCTAGAGCAGAGCAGAGCTGCAGCCCAGATTGCCACAAGTCAAGAAGAGCAAGGAGTTGAGCTTGGTTTTAACTTTTTCCCTATTTTTAATATAAACAATTTAGAAACTTAAAAATGAGATTGAGTGTCTTTTAGCCAGTCTTGCTCAAGTGCTTATAGGTGTTCCATACTGAAGGAAATACACGGAGTTCAATTCTTTTCCTGGCTGCATGTACACGCAGACATTTACCCCACTGCAGGAGATGCATATGTTTTCTTTAAGGGCAGCTGACTTTTAACATTAACTGTGTGTTTCAGGTTGGAATTGTTCAGTATGGACAGACCGTAGTCCATGAGTTTTTCCTGAATACATACTCAACAACAGAAGATGTGATGGAGGCAGCCCTGAGAATACGCCAGCGGGGTGGAACACAAACTATGACAGCCCTGGGAATAGACACAGCGAGGTACACTCACAAAATGTTGTCCTGCGTGTGGTAGGAACAAGCACACACATATGGTGACCATTTGTATTTTATAAATTAAAAATACAGTGTCACTAATGTCTGACTTCATTTTAGCTAAGCAAATAACATTTAGGAGAAGGGTGAATAAACATTCTTGTCCTTTATCTACAACAGTTGTATATAGCACCCTGGAAAGGCAGCTGTCTCTTGAATGGAGGAGATGAGAAAGAGAACAGACATGGAGCAAGGTTTCAGTCCGAAGAAAAGGGCTGGCCATTTTTGATGTAGGGGGATGAAAGAAATCAAGTTTTTCAGAAGAAACAGAATAAAGTAAAACATGTTTAATGTTAATTTGTCTTCATTCTGAAATTAAGATCATTACAGGTTTTGAGCCCACCCTTGTCAGAAAGCCTAGAAATTTTATATCTAAAGTCATTGAAGTTTCTTGATCAGTGGGATATTAAAGTTCTGTTATAGCAATAGCATTATTCAGAAATGTTTCCTTTAGGAGAAATATCAAATCTGACTTTTGTAGAACAGACAGTATATGCAAAATTTCTCAGAAATTTTCAAAGTATACAATGTTGATCTGGTATCTTTTTTCTTTTTTACTTTTTTTTTCTCCTGGCATGACAGGATGACTTTATTCTGTAAAAAAATTGAATATGCCCTTTAAAAACAACCATTCAGTGAAATCTGCATCAACTTTGTGATTAACTATTTGATTATCTGACCAACAAAAAAAAAAAAATAAACCATCAACCAAGCAGACCAAAAAAGTAAACCAGCAAGCAGACACAAAAAAAAAAAAAATGCACCATCAAACAAATTTTTGTTGATAGGATGTCTTAAATCCAACAAAATTCTTACATAGTCATTAGTATTCTTTTCCTTAGATGCAAGTAGAAGCTTCAGGGAGTCCAGACAAGATCCTAAAAGCAGAGCCAGTTAAGAACTGACAAAATACTCAGAAACCACATGTGGTTCAGGAAGTCCTTGTGCACCACAAATGTCTGCAAGCTTGTACATACAGAAACTATCAGCAAAAGCTCCCTCAGTTTTTGTCATGTTCCTATCCATCCACTTTTGGCCATCATCAGTGGTAGATCTTGGCTTTCACTTGTGTGGCCAGCCTTAGAGAGGTATTTTTTTTGTGAAAAGGGGAAGTCCTGCTTCCTTCCTTCTGCTCCAGAGCCCTAATCCAGCCTTGCCTTTTCTGGTCCCCCTGAGTAAGGGTGCGCAGCTGCCCAAAACCTCTGTGCCCATTTGCCCACCTGCAGCTGTAGAAATCAACTAGTCATGCCCACCTATCTCCACTCACCTGCAACCTACTTTGCCACACCCTCAACATCCAGTTTAACAGCTGTGCAGAATTGTGCTGGTAACTGAGTAAACTCTTTGACCATGTGAAGTACTGCCGTAGGTTGGATATAGATGGGGGCTGTTTGGTGGTTTTTAGGGATGTTATTAAGCTGGCCAAAAGCTGTTCTAAGGTGCCAGAAGTTTATCTAGAACGGGGAAGAATTTTTCACTAACCAGCATTGTATTTTCTGCTGTTGCTCTCAAATGAGTGAATACTGAATGAATCTTTCTGAAACTTTGGCTGTGAACTATCACATTAAGTTTGAACTGTTGTTCTTTGTATTTGTTCACAGTTAATATTAATCCCCTTTTCCTACTTTAAAACTACTAAAAAGTTTATGGTTGACTATGCAAACATGATGTATATTCTAAATGCTGACTTTGCCTTTCTCCTAACACTTTATGCTCCCTTTAGGAAAGAGGCTTTTACTGAGGCTCATGGTGCGCGAAGAGGAGTGCAAAAAGTAATGGTTATTGTGACTGATGGGGAATCACATGACAACTACAGATTAAAAGAAGTGATTGATGATTGTGAAGATGAAAACATTCAGAGATTTGCTATTGCTGTAAGTGTAATTTGATGACAAAATTTAGAACCTTAAAAACATTTTTCATCTTCCGAATATAATTTCTGTTTAAAAAGTTAATTTCATGGAATCTTTATGGAAATATAATCATTTCTGAGAGGAATAAAAGAAGCTGAAAAAAAGCATTAAAAATTTGCTTTCTGATTTTATAGCACATAAAAAAAAGCAATCTATCTGTCTTCCTGGTAATGACAGGTATGTGAAGAAAAAGAAGAGTTTGAGGGGCACTATAAAATTCAATCTTTTTTCTTAAGAGCAATATTGATCAGAATGGATTAGTTCAAATCTTCTCAGCAATTTCTACAGACACATTACCTTCTTAAAAAAAAAAAGAAAAAGTAAAGTATCAACAAAACCAGGTTATTATGGCTGTTTTGTGTGCTGGCATTCTAAAGTTGTCATTTTCAGGTCGAGCAAACTTAATAGCTGAATGAGAGGATGAACATGAGGGAGGTTAACACATATTGAGAAATACGGAAACATTAGTGATAGATTTAGTAGGAACTTGCCACTGTGTTTGTGTATTCTATACTCAAATCATCTGTTTTCTCATATTAATTCTGAAGACACTTAGTTGACTTCCTGTTCCTGTCTTTGGTTTGGTACAATGAGGTGATATGGAACAATATAACTTGAAGCAAGATGTTATCTTTAATTTAAACAAAGACATAAACCAAAAATTGCATCCAACATCACACAAATTTTCAGTGGTTTCCTTTAAAAAGCTAGAGGCCATTTTGAAAAAAAAAGTCATTCTTGAAGCTGCAATAATTTTTAGCAATGAAATCCCTTACTAGAACCAGATTTTAATTGCTCCAGTGTCCAGGAATGATAGAACATGGAAGTTTGGTTTTTATTTCCCTCTCAAAGGAAGATATGTGCATAGAACACATTTTTCTATGAACATTACTTGTTCATCTGGGAATTGGAAATGTGAGTAGTTTTGTCCTGAGACTTCCTGAATTTTTACAGCAGTGGTGTTAAAACTGCAAAGCAAACCTGGTTTTACACTGTGATGGAGTTGTTAACACTGAATACAAATGTTGTTGTTATATGTATTTATAGGGCAAATCTGCACACACAAAAAAAGATAATTATTCTATGCCTAATTAACCTGCCATTAATTGCTTATATACTGTGATATGAGGAGAACTGGTGATACCTATGCAGAAGTCAGAACAATTGTGTATTCTGGTTTGGATGTTAATGTTGGGGTTTTTTGTCAGTTAAGGCCTGCTTCAAAAAAAAAATCATACAGTCATAGTATATATCATTAGAATTTTGTAATGGGACAAAAGGCTCAGTTGAGGATAGCAGACATTACACCACACAATCACTGTTAGCAAAATATTGTCAATATTTTCAGAAAAACAACTAAGCCTTCATACAGTTCTGTTGTCATTAGAAACAAATAGTTTCAAATCAATTTGAGGGAGGTTTAAAAAGAACAAATTAAGATTAGAAATGATTTCCCAATATTCTCTGGCAACCTGACACAAATGTATCTTTTAAAACAGGTTATAAAATGTATCCTTGACTTTTTTTTTTTTTAATTCTCTTTAGATTCTTGGCAGCTACAGCAGAGGAAATTTAAGTACTGAGAAATTTGTAGAGGAAATAAAATCAATTGCCAGTAAGCCTACTGAAAAGCATTTCTTCAATGTCTCAGATGAATTAGCACTTGTAACTATTGTTGAAGCACTTGGAGAGAGAATATTTGCCCTGGAAGGTAAGACACTATTAAAAATTTTACTTCATGTCTGCTTTTATCTTCCTTTGCAGTGTATTGTGCTGCATAAAATCTATTATGCAGATAGTTTCTCCATGCTGATCATAAAAATATTTTACAACGGACATAAAAAACATAGATAATGATGTGAAATATGTTCAGATGGGCTAGCGTCCATGCAGACAATAGCCTAAAAGGGTAAGTAACCATTATGATTTTAGCTGGGGTAAACATGAAGTTACCTTCCCTGAGGTAAAAAAACATTGCCAGGCCATATCCTTATTACGCCATGGTCATGTGTTTGTCTGCCTGTTCCTTTAGGTTTTGCTTAGTTATCAATTATCAAATATTACTTTGCTATGTAAGTTAACGTGGACATGGTGTACAGAGTGGACAAGATACAATTTTTCCTTTGGAAATGTTCACAATACTTCAGTTTTAGCACAGAGAACTCATTTTTACACTTACCATTGAAATGAGGCAATTCTGCCCAAATCTCTCATTGTTTCAATCACACTATTGGTAACTGAAGACTGAGTTTATTAGTGATAAATTATACTGGTCAATTCGGAGGGGATTTCTGTCATGCAAAGAAAAATCCATCTACTTAGACCTTTTTTTTTTTTTTTTTCCCCAACTTCTCAACTTTCCAAGGAGCTGGAGTAGTATATTTTACAGAGGGAACAAAAGCTAACGTTGACTTGAATATCAAGAAATAGTACAAATATAAGAGAGTATTTGATTTTTGTTTTTATTTGTGCTCTAGTTCTCATACATATTTAGGGATTTTGTGTGTGTGTATTATTTACTTTGATCGGACATGATTCTCTGCTGATAATAAATATTTTTCACAGTTTATATGTTCTTTTTTCTTTCTGGAAGATTTTGTTTTCTCACTTTTGAAACACATTAATTTGAGGAGAATTTAATCTTTCTAAAGTGCAAAATTTAGCCTACTTAAACTACATTGTGTAAGTCAAAGTTCATAGAATAGGGGGCTCTATATTTAGGCTCTCTTTACTAGGAAGAATACAGTTTGAGTGGAAAAATTAAGTTGGTCAAACAGATATTGAAAACCTAAGTTCTGGCTGGGTCGGGACAGGGCTGGTTTCCCCAGAGCCGGCGGG
>NW_008589947.1:0-9263 GCF_000691845.1 Merops nubicus
CGGATGTGAAGCGGGGCGGTGGGGAGAGGCGATTTGCTGCCTCCTGAAGAGTGGGAATCGTGGGAGCTCGGCGTTTTGTTTCATTCCTAGCGATCTGAACAAGTTTATTTCAGATGCGGTGGTTCTTATAATCCTGAAAGGGGTGGTGCAGCTAGACCTTGGGCCTTGGAATCTGGTGCGGGAAGGGGTCGTGCAGAACACAGCAGTGAGGTTTGAAGAGATTGGCGTTGTTAATCAATGCTGTGGTGGAATCCAATTCTGTTTAGGACCCGCACTTGCATCAGGAGCCATGTGGTCAGCAGATGAAATTGCTGAACTGTGTTACCTGCACTATAGGACCAGACTTCCTAAGCAGGGGAAACCAGATCCAAACAGGGAATGGACTGCACTGGCAGCTGTTGTCAAAGTGGAGTCTGCAGCCCAAGGAGAGGTTCTTGCTAGTCCAGGGAATCTGCAGGGTAAGAATGAGTTATGGGGGTGAGGGGTGGCGGTCCTTCCTGGAATTTTTTGGTTTTTTTTAGGTTGTTGTTTTTCCCCAGGATGCCCTTTAAAAAAAAAAAAAACACCCACCATACATCACTTCCTGTCCTGTTTCTGCTTCTACCCAAACTGTTTACTCTTTGTGATTGTAAAGCTTTTCCAGCTTCTGTCTGGAAAGAGATGGTTATAGTGAAGTGCTGTTCTTCTCGGACTGTAACTAAAGAAGGTGAAAGCCTCTATTTGGCTGTTCAGTAAGTGGCAAAAGTCTAGGCAGGCTCTGATGTAGACCCTTGCAAAAGTATATCCGGCTCCTATTTGAAAGAATCCTAGAGAGGTCTCAGTTTTCTGTCCTTTAACAGGCTGCATTATTACTCTTTGCATTTGTGTCAGTTCACCATCCTCTTTTCCCTTACTGGCACTTCCATGTTATGCAGATTGTATCCCGTGCCTCTTTCTTCTGGCTTTGAGGAATTCTTTGCCAGTGTCCACTGTGTGTTGCCTAGCATATTAAGCCTCTGTTAGCATGCCTGCTATGGGATCATAGACTTTTCCTAGCACGAGTGTTTCTGCCTGGTATGCTCAGCTCTCCAGATGATAGTTTTCTTTCTGAATGTCACATGGCCTGCCTCCATGCACCTTCCCCTCTACGCAGTGTTCTGTGCCTTGTTTTACCAGAATGACTGCGTGAGAGCACTGCTTTTGACAATAGTTTGTTCAGTGAATGTTTCTTTTTTCAGAAACGAAGGAAGTTGTTGCGATGGGAACTGGAACAAAATGTATTGGCCAAAACAAAATGAGAAAAACAGGTAAGTATAGTGTAAAATCCAAGAACAGGTTACTTGTGCTACCTTCATTCTTGTTGGTGTCCTAGAATCAATGACAATGTCCAAGCCATTGAGCTCAGGCTTACGAATTGAAGCTAGAAGTGTAAGGCAGAATGGCTGCCTTGAGTTTGCTGCTTTAAAGGTGAACAAACTTTTTATATGGAGAAACGTATAATTTAGACCCTGAGTCTGCATACTCGAGGACTTAGCCAAAAGCAAAACAAAACAAACAAAATCATTGTGCTGTCACCTGTTACAGTCTAATTTTATTGTGGTCTGATGCCAAAGGCAGCACTGCTGAGTGAGGGTAGGTGTAGTGCCAGAGAGGTAGTACCAGGGCTTTTCTCCCTCCTCATACAGTCAGCAGCTAGACAGCTCTAAGTGTTCGTGCGATAAATGTGCAGGATGGTAGTCATGGGAAGTCACATGTTTATTTCTTACCACTTATTGTAGGACTTAACCTTGCTTTGCATATCTGTTTTTTAAATTCAGAATATATCTATCACCTCTCCTAGGAGGAGGAGGAAGCCATAGAAATTCATGCTGAAAAGTGACTAAGGAGGAAAAGTGCAAATATGGAGGTGGAAGGCTTTCAAGTCTAGAAGATATTTTCTTCTTATTTAATGTTAATTTATTTTTAAATTAACTTTGTTATGTTAGGGAACTTATAAACTTTACAAGTTTGAGTACTGTTAAGGGGAACTTCTATCACCTGGCCTCTTATTCCTGAAATAAAAGTTGAGCTACAGATCCTGTTCCTTTAGATAGTGCAATAGGCAGAACTGCAGGAAGTTTGAGGTTTAAATCTGGTAAATGTCAGCATTGTTTACAAGAAAAACTATTGAAATTGTAGGACATAGTGCAACAAGAAACTTCGACCAAAAGCATGACAAACACTTTAAATGTTCTGGATGTTGTGCTTAATCTGAGAATTCAAAATTTACTACTAAGGACAAACATCAGGAAGATTTTGAAGGAAGCCAGTGTTTATTCAACTGAAAGGATTTCAGATATTAGAAGAGTTAAAATTTGGCATTTAAACAAATCTCTGACTTGCCATGGAGTGAAGACTTTTATCCTTGATTTGTGTAGACTATTGACCTCCTTTTGTAGTGATTGGAAGTTTATATATCTTGCAGTAGACTAATACTAATGTTAAACCTTCAAATGTTAACAAATCCGGAGAATTGTCATCTGTGAAATTTCATCTGCTTTATAACTCTCCTCTTCAGTAATGATGTGTCTTGTTCTCATTTGTTGCTTTAGGAGACATTCTGAATGACAGTCATGCTGAAATTGTGGCCAAGAGGAGCTTCCAGAGGTGAGGCGTGAAGTTCATGTGCTGTTATTCAGTGCCACTTGAGGTTGGTGGTTGTGATAGAAATGGTTTTGAGCTATAGCTGAAATAGCCAGCTTCAGAGGTGAGAATGTAGTGAAAGAGACAATATTAATTTTGTGTAGGCAACATTTTTTTTCCCTTTATTAGTAGAAATTTAACCTGATTTTTACACTTACATGGGGTGTTAAGGCCCTTTCACAAAAGCTAGTTTCTTCATTATTGTAGTGCCTCTGTGCAAAGAACTCGGATCTGACTTCATGTCATGTCAGTGCTACTCTGATGACTAGCTGTCAGGTGTAGCCTTTATGCTGTTCCCCAAATACCTGTCCTATTGTTCACATGGGATAAACTGATTTAAGGAACTGAGCCAGGAGAATAGTAATGCTACAGAAATGAATACATTTCTTGCAGTTTGACACCACTAAATTGACTCTTACAGAATGGGTAAGTTGTAGTGCTGGTAAAAATACAGGATAGGAGGTAGGGACCTTAGGCATACAATTTGGGGAAGTAAACTCCACTGAATTCAGCCCTTTAAGGTCTGTTATTAAGGACCCAGTGATGTATTTCTGTTATGCATTATGTTTGATCTGATCTACTTGTTGAAGCGTAATTGATTGGCTCACCGTAGACTTCATCAGGAAAGAGCAGGCACTAGTGGGCATCTAATTTTTGTTTTCCCATGCATCAAAAATAAAATAAATGTTTCTTGAAAACTTTGTTTAACAGGTATCTTCTCCACCAGATGTGGCTGGCAGCTTCCCATCAGCAATGCAGTATCTTTATTCCGGGAACTGAAACTGGGAAATGGAAACTCAAACCAAATACCACATTTGTTTTCTTCTCCAGTCATACCCCATGTGAGTATGCTGGAGTGAACCAATTTCATGGCTCCCACTGGTAGAATGTTTTTTGCCCCTTGCCTTTCTTTGGGCTCTTTTTGGCCCTGAGTGAGAGTGGGGCAGTAACTCATGTTTTCACTATGTGCCCTAAGATGTATTTGAGTGGTCTTCCACAGATATATTTGATGTTTTATCTCACTGGCTGTGGTTCATGAGAACTGGGTGGATTTGATACACTGATGGTTACACAGTGGAACACCTCACTTTCTCTTCAAACAACGGCTACTGTTTCTTATCCAGAAACTAACACACTTGTCAGAGGTTTGGTCATACCTCCTAGCTGCTTTGCTTTAGTAATTGTCTCCTTGGATTCGAATTTTAATAAAAAATATTGACATTTACTATGTCCCTAAACACAAACACAAAAAACAAACACCGCCCCCCCCCGCAAAAAAAAAAAGGCAACCAAACAAAAAACAAACTTTAAAAACCTAGCCACACACAAAAACCAAAACTGCCCAACAGACAAAGACCAAACCAAAATGGAGGGGGAAAAAAAAGCCCAAACACCTTCCCCCTGCAACCAAATCAAACTCCCCCCAAAACTACCAAAAAAAGCCCCTCTCTCAAAAACACCTTCCTGTGCCACAAGCCAAAAATTCTTCTGGAATGGAATGTAACTTTTTGTTTTGTCATGGAAAATGTAGGAGTGTGACCTCTCTGTCTACCAGCTTAGATGTTACCGTGTTTTTACCAGCATATTTGTCAACTGCTACTCTGCTACGAGGGCAAAGAAGTCTAAGCACTCTAAAATACACCTCATCAGTACATAGCGAATTATTTGTTTATACATTTTCACAATTTTGATGGCAGTGCTGGAATATGCTATGATGGTTTTCTTTGTTAATGCAGTGTGAGAATGGAATCTGCTTCTTCAAATTATAGAAGAATGATTTCCTGATGGCTTTTTTCTCGCTTGCTTGTGAGGCTTTGTTTGCTTTGACCATCAGAATTTTAGTTTTGAGCTTGTTTTAGTGATACATATTAAAATTTCCATCCTTATTTGATAGGTTATTCTTTCGAGTTTTGTATTGTTTAGTTAGATCAGGTTACTTTTCCTTGTGAGTCATCAGCACACCTTGTAGTCTTGTCAGATGCCTTTGACACCTTTTTGCTTTATAGTTTTTGTTTTCAGGCTTGCCCTGTTTTTTTTTTTATTATTTCCTAGGTAGAAAACAAAACTTACACATATATTGGCTCAAATTTCAGCAAAGTCTGATCACCTCACAGGGCAGTGTTTGAAACGTAGCTTCTCGTAGTTGAGTTCTCTTGACTGCAAATCTGTGAAGGCTAGTAGTAGTCATAATTACTAGTGTGATGTGTTCCAGTCATGAGAGATGTGGTTTTGGCCAATTTTGATGTTATTACTTTTGTTCTAGGTGGAGATGCTTCTATTATTCCAATTAGTGAACCAGAGAATCAGCTTTCTGAGGCAGTGGCTGAGGATGAAGCAGCTGGACGATCAGCAGAGTGTAGAAGTAACCATGGTTGTTTGAGTCCAGCAGATAAAAGGAGACGGGAGAAAACTACAAGTAGTCACATAAGGAAGCGAATGAGAACTGACGATGATGCTCATCTTTCCATAACCACGGGAGACCTGGCCGTTCAACAAGTATCTTTGAAACAAGAATGTGACACAAACCCAGAGACCTGTGAATGTGCTGCAGAGGTTCAAACAGCTAATGAGACTGGGTTAGGGAGATCAAAGGTAGTAGATGTTTATAGAACTGGAGCAAAATGCATACCTGGAGAGCTGGGTGATACCCGAATGCCTGGTCTGGGCTACCACTGTGTGGGGTTATTACGAGTGAAGCCGGGTCGTGGGGACAGAACCTGCTCTATGTCCTGCAGTGATAAACTGGCTCGGTGGAATGTCTTAGGATGTCAAGGAGCTCTTCTGATGCATCTCCTGCAGTATCCAGTGTATTTGTCAGCAGTTATAGTGGGGAAGTGTCCATACAGCCACGAAGCTATGCAGAGAGCAATTATTGAAAGGTGAGCGTTCTCCTTTGGAGACCAGACAGCATGTGCACACAGTGGCTTACACAGATAGCATATCACACAGATACCAGGGCATTACACCACAATCATTTGCAGAAATGTGGATTTCTGCAAATTCACATTTTCAAAAAGTTGTCCTGTGTAATATGGAGAGAATGTGACTGCTACTGATGGTTCAGGCTTGAAGATTCAGGGTCTTCATGGTTGTATCTTCACAAAGCAGTGATGAGCTGTTACCCACCTGAGTTTTTCTAGAAGCCTTCCAGCAGAAAAAGCAGCCAGAACGACACAAATTCAGCATAGCAAAGCTTTTTAGCATAGCCAAGTTGAGCTTTTCTTCCCCTCATCCTGATTTTATTTCCTCAAACAGGGTCAAGAAGAGTTTTAATTTATTCAGTTATTCAAGAAAATTTTAAATTTATTCAGATACCCATACTTCAAAAAGTCATTTTGATTGTGTGTAAGTTTACTTTTATAGAATTGTGTTGGTGAGCAAAAGCAGCTTTTATTTCTTGCAGCACCATTCCTAAAATAAAATTTAGAAGCCACCAAATCCATCCTAAAGGCAATCTGACTGAAATGACTCCGGATGAATTAATAAGCAGACTTCAGCGCTGTGGAAAGGGTATCTTTCTGGTTGTCCTTACAAACATTCTTATAACTTAGTCTTAAATGAACTTGGTTTTTCTAAAGCTTTTGATGATCTTAGACTCTGTTTTCAGATTTACTTTTGAGAAACTAAAAGATTCAGTATTTCAAATTTTAATATATAATAAGTATTTTAGAGAGCGGAGGGAAAGGAAAGCAAGAAAGAAACTGGGGAGCTGAACCACTCTCATTAGGAGGCAATTAGTAGACCAGTTTTTCTGAAAGGTTTGACTTTGTTTAGTAACTCCTTTTCTTCATAGTCTTGCATCCTTCTAGGATGGTTATAAAAGAAGTCATATTATATTAATAGGGGAAACTCTAGCTACCTATCCACTTGAGCTTAGTGGTTAACCCTTTCCTCATTCTGTAACACACGGGACAAGAATTTGCCTGGCCTCATTAGTCTTAGGTTGCAGAGTCAGGCACTTTATCAGGCTGTTACTATCTGACAACGTGAACCTTGATCTTAATTAATTCCTGCTCTGTGTAAATATTATGATTAAACGTGCCATTTTTTCGTCCTCATACGATCCTAATCACATCTAGTGTGTAATGGCAATTTGGGGGAACAAAGATGAGATTAGATGTGGAACTGTAAGTATATTTTGTTTATTTCTAGTCTTTGATTATGAACCTTCGGGTTCGTAAAACAGTTGTTATTGTAGTAGTGTTGTCTATATAAATACTGTATTATCTTTTGTTGTGATTGCAGAATTATATTGCAGATTTTAACCTGCATACTTGATCTTCATCAATTATACTGTTTTTTAACTAGACTGGTTTCAAAATCAATTAATTCTAGTTTTTCTAGGATGGACAAGGTCTTAATAAATTATGTGGCTTTGCTCTTTTAACAAATACTTTTTTGAAGGGAAAAATGCCCCCAAACATCTTTGTCTTCTGTATCTCATGTTTGATTCAGTTTTATTGTAGAAGTAACAGACTTTTAGACTATGGATGCAAAGCACAAAGGTGGCTCGTTTGGGAAGATCAGGCTTAAAATCACTTGCATTTTTATGTGTTTTCTTTAGGTGTCAACACATCTCATCTTTACCAGATGGTTTTTTCACTCAGGAGGTTAAGCTGCTGCAATCTGATCTTCGATTTGAACACAGCCGTCAGGCAATTCAGGAAGTTCAAGCTAGCAGCAAAACGAAACTTGTTCCTTGTAGTGCAGGTGAGTTAACCTTGGCTAGCTGCATAACTGTGTACAAAGTCCAAACAGAAATTAGATGATTTGCCGACTTCCTAGAATGGAACATCGTTAATTGCCAGTGCTAGAGGCAAAGCATGACTTACAGCAAGAAATTTATTTCTTGCCAGGACTTAATTGTTAATAATTAATAATACTCGGTTCAGCCTCTGGTTCTCTGTAGGGGTTTTCACACTGAATAAACACTTGATTGATGCCATTAAGAATTTATAATCTAAACAAAAGCAGAAAATAACAAGTGAAAGCAAACGTTCTGAGGGCAATAAGAAAACAAAGAAATCAAAAGAAATCAAAGAAAACAAAAGACTTCTTGTTTCACTTGGTTTTGTATTCTCTTTGGTAATGAACAGAAGACTTGCCATGTTGAGTTATGCTTGTAAATGCTCCAGAAATCTGTGAATGCAGAGTGAATACAGAGTAGTTAAGTGTAAGGGTTTAATTGACAGAGACTTTGGACCATGTGTTTTTTTTTGTCATGGTGATGAATGAACGTGCAAATCATGTTATGATTTAGCAATGTGATCTTATTTCGGGGAAAAAAAAAGGAACTCCCACTGCATGTGTATGGTTGACCTGTTTCTTTAAAGTTGGACATGCCTACCTTCTGCTGTTGCATACTTTTATGGCTTAATGGGAACTGGAAGTTATTCTGTTATGATAGAGCTGATGATAAAATAGAATAGAAACAAAGGGTTTCTTACTGGAATTTGTTAAATTGGAGTTATCTACAGGTGCCAGGAAGGAAAAGATTTTGATTCTGAGAGATAGGAGACAAAGTCGATCATTGAAAAATGCTGCCAGTTCACATTGCAAAGAGGCTCTGAAGTGGACTGTTACTGAATTCCTGCATGTGCAGTAACTCAGGTTGCTGTTAAAGAAAGGTGGAGGCTGTTTTATCATGCTTATTTGCATATATAAATGATACCAGGTTGATTTTTTTTTTTTCCTTGGAGGGCTGAAAATCAGAATCAATCCAGGGCTGCTATGCTGAGTATTGAAATGTGCTTGATAGGAGCATTTCAGGTGGTGTTTTTAAAAAGAACAGTATGTTCCATTTACTATTTTGACATTTGCGATAATTGTGAAGAAAATAAAGAACAGAAAGTGTTTCCATTTTTATGTAAATTTTTATCTGCTTGTCAGAATCTCATGTGCTCTGACCAGGTGGTTTTAGATATTCCACTTGTGGAGAGTTTAATACCGGTTGTACATATTTAATGTTGTTTGACATTATACAGGATTTTAACTTAGTAGAGTAATTCAGCATTGTGCCTAAGTCATAATGCAGATAGAATTTACATCTAGTAGAGTATGGCAATTGCAGCATACATTTGAATCATAATGCAGGTGTGTTTAACCTAACCAGCTTCCATAATATGCTTTATCATGTATGTTTTGAGCATTTTGAACAGCAAGATGGTATTGTGAAGAAGAGAAGCTGTGAAAATTGTCTTTAGAGTTAATGTATGTGCAGCTGTTTTAACCTTAGGAACACAGAGAAATGGGAGAATTTGGGAACAAAAATTGTCTCAAGGAAGTGGAAGGTAAAAAAACTGTTGTTAGGCTATAGAAGGGCAGATTTGGCCTGCTAGTCAGTTTTGTTTCTAAGGTATGATATGCAGAGTTTCAGCATTAATAAGTTTACAGTCTAAGATGGCAATAAGGTTACCAGAATGAGGGTAAAGGACAAGGCTGCTGGCACTTACTATCTCTTCCAACAAACCAATTTTTTTCACTACTGGCTAATAACGTTCTTCAAATGTTATTAATTATATTAATAACAAATTATCATTAATTAAATGATCTTTAGGAAGATCATGGAGCAGATCCATCCTCCTAGAAGAAATGCTGAGGCA
>NW_008589948.1:0-1945 GCF_000691845.1 Merops nubicus
CCAACCTGTCCTGTAATCCCCAGGGCAGGCTGAGCTGTGTGCTCTTTGTGCTTAGGCCTCGGAGGAGCTGCTGAAGGAACACTACATCGCCCTTCGCAACCGGCCCTTCTACAGCCAGCTGGTCAAGTACATGAGCTCTGGGCCCGTGGTGGCCATGGTGAGTGCTGGCCAGGTTCTCCAGAACCAAGAACAGAAAGTAAGTGCTATGTTTAAGCAGCATTGGCTTGTGGCATGATGGAAACAAGCTGGCATCTCTCCTCAGAGGGCCTCTTGAAGCCGTTCTGAACTGCAGCCACGTTTTCTGCATTAAATCCACAGACGATTCCAATTCTTTTCCAAAATCACCTTTTGAAGACTGTTTAGAGGGAGACCCTTTCCTGTCTCTCTCCCAGGGGGGGAATAGGACCTGCTGGGGCAGTTGTGGAAGCTGGTTCTGGTTTTGCTGCTCAGGTCTGGCAGGGTCTGGATGCGGTGAAGATGGTTCGGACGATGATTGGGGAGACTGACCCTGCTGAATCCAGGCCTGGCACCATCCGAGGAGACTTCTGCCTTGAAGTCAGCAAGTGAGAGCTTGGGTTTTTTTGTTCCCTCTGTATTTTGGGGCATCCTGGCCAGGCTTTCCTGCACAAGGCTGCCTGAGGCACCACGCCAGCCTGTGGCCATAGAGGAGACCTGTCTCCCTCGGGTGCTGGGAGCAGGGCAGCCCTGGCAGGAGGAGCTCACCTCTGCCTCCTGGGGCTGGCTTTGCCAGCAGGAGGAGCCTGGGTCTGTGTTTTTCCTGCCTGCTCTGTTGAAAGCAGGTGGGCTTGACTTGTTTTCTCTGGGGAATGGGGGCTGTCAGGCTGTGAAGAGGAAGAGGAGCCTTCTCAGCCCTCTCCTGAGAGAGCAGGGCACCCAGAAAGCTGCTCTAGATCCTGGTTTGGCTTTCTGTTCCATGGTGTCTGATACCAAACCTGCCCCAATAGACATGGGAAATAGGGAGGCAGAACTTGAGTTATTGACATACAAAGCAAACCCCAGATCAGCCACTTGCAGCTCCTTCTGTAGCAGAAAGGTTCCTCATCACAGGAGGGAGTGCAGGGACTGGCAGCTCCTGCACACCCATGACCTAAGCCCTGCTCAGTGTAACCATGAGCAGCCCCTGAGCTGGGAGGAGGAGGAGGCCTGTGTGGTGGGAAGGAACGTGGTGGGATGTGACTGGCTTAATCGATTTAATTGGTGCTGGAGAAGGGGAACGAAGCTGCTGGGGAAGGGTCTAGAGCCCAAGTGTGGGGAGGAGCAGCTGAGGGAGCTGGGGGTGCTGAGCCTGGAGCAAAGGAGGCTCAGGGGAGACCTTCTGGCTCTGCACAGCTCCTGACAGGAGCCTGGAGCCAGGGGGGGGTCAGGCTCTGCTCCCAAGGAACAAGGGACAGGACAAGAGGAAACAACCTCAAGCTGCCCCAGGGGAGGTTGAGGTTGGAGCTGAGGAACAATTTCTTGCCCTGGAGGGTTGCCCAGGGCTGTGCCAGGCTGCCCAGGGCAGTGGTGGAGTCCCCACCCCTGGAGGGGTTTCCAAGCCCTGGAGATGTGGTGTGAGGGACACGGGGCAGTGGGGACCTGGCAGTGCTGGGGTTAAAGTTGGACCTGATGACCTTAAAGGTCTTTTCCAACCTAAAAAATTCTATGATTCTATAACTAAATTGCTCGAGGTGAAGCTTTCCAAGCTGCAGCTCCTCTCTCCCACCTTTCTCTGCCTAGTGCTGGCTGACCCCTTTCTTCTGCTGCCCCACAGGAACGTGATCCATGGCAGTGACTCAGTGGAGAGTGCCCAGCAGGAGATCTCCCTCTGGTTCCACCCAGAGGAGCTGACTTGCTGGGAGAACACAGCTGAGCACTGGATCTACGCCTGAGAAGAGCAGCCTGAGGGATGGACATCTTCTCACCTGGGCACAAGGTGTTTCCATCC
>NW_008589948.1:1992-3224 GCF_000691845.1 Merops nubicus
GGGTGTCCAGGGGCCTCCTCTGTGGGTGTAACTCTGCAGCTCCCCAGAACAGCAGCCATTCCTTTTCTCTCTCTTTGCTCTAGTGAGTAGTTGCTCTTCTTCCTCCGTTTGCTGCTTCAATCCTGGCTCAGAACGTGTGCTCCTGGCTGCTGGGAGGACAGAGTGCTCTCTGTCCCCTGCTGGGAGCTCTTGTGTGCCAGGGCTGGTGCAGGTTCAGGGGTGATCAGTGAGTCCATGGAGGGGAGTCACCAAATGCTGCTGAGTGCAGTTTCTCTCGCTCTGGTTCCTCACTGTGGGTGCTGGGAGTGGGGAAGGGGCTTCTCCAGCTCTGCTCTAGTTCTCTGCAGGCCCCCAATGCTGGCTGTGTGTGTCCCCTAGCCTGACCTGGCATGGTCATGGAGGGACAGCATGAGACTGACAATGGACACGTGGTAGTAGAGGAGCAGCACTGGGCAAAGCACAGGAAGAAAAGGGGGTGGGAATTGGGGAAGGATTTGTAGATAAAGGGCTCAGAAAGGACTGGGAGGACGACCGAGTCCTCTTGGGTGCACAGTGCAGGCTGTGGAGTCCTGTCACTGAGCTCTGGATGACGTGGAGATCTTCCCTGTCAGATGCTAGAGCCTCCCTGCTGAGAGAGTTCGTGGAAACCTGGTTTGTAGTTGGTTGGACAACACCTTGAGGCTGCTGTGAGCTCTCCCTGGATCACCAGACTCCTTCGAGCTGTGTTGTGCTGGCGTGTGAGGGCAGGGACAGCGACGTGCCCCTGTTCCACAGCAGAATGTCACAGTTCAGCCCAAGGAACAAGGTCCCCTGTGGCTTTCCTGTCTGTTGTAGGGTGAGATATTCTGCTTGGGCCCTAAAAGCTTGTCTGTCTCTCTTTGATCTGCAGCTTCATAGCTGCTGGAGAGTGAGTGCAGCTCTCTGGGGACTGAGGGCAGCAAACTCACCCCCCTCCCTGTGCTGGGCTGGCCCTGAGCAGTGGGGCTGGGCAGGGATGGGCCACAGTGACCCGGGGACAGAGGGTCTTCCTCTGGTGACCAGGGCTTTCCTCAGCTGCCCCTGTGGCCAGAGCTCCTTCTGCCTTTGGGGGCTTCTCCAGGTGGCTGTTCACAGCTCTAGAGAAGTGACAGATTCTGTTTGTTCCCTTAACTCATCCATTGGCTGGTTTTAGAATAAATTTGTCTCTCCCACTGGTTATTTTAACCGTGTCCTGGGCTGCCCCCCCAGCAGCG
>NW_008589949.1:0-2090 GCF_000691845.1 Merops nubicus
AGCAGTGATTGTAAAAGCCAAACCCCTTTCAGCACTTCTTCAACTTCTGGGGGACTAGAATTATGACTAGAATTATGGGACTAGAATTGACCAGATTCTGTCTAAAAAATGCCTGAGAGATTTCCTGTGCTAGGCTTGTGTCTCTTGTGAAAGACTTCTGAGGAAGGTTTCCGCTTAGTACTCCTCATACACCAAAAGCATTCTTTTTTCACAGCCATTTTCTTACCTAACACACTCTTCAGAAGACTGAAGTGCTCCTCTCTTCAAGCTGCTCTTGATGAAGTTCCTAGTAATTTTTAATCTGTGGCAGGTAAGACACAGCTGTATCATCAGGGTCCATCTTGTTTAGTGAGCCTTCCTTGAATTATCTATTAAGCTGAGAGCCATGTTTTGGAACAAAGTTGACTGGCTCCATATCCAAATTACTCAGAAATGGGATGGATTTCCAAATTCTGTTCCCTTCCTTATGCAAGTGCATACCTGTGTATTTCTGTGCAATCAATCCTTCTTTATGATATTTCACTGATTAAACTTTGCGAAAGTTGGTGGGTTTTTTTGTTTTGTTTTGTTTTCTTTTGTTTTGGTTGGTTTTCTTTACTTTCCTCACAGAGGAATTACATCTGAAGAGAATCACTGTTAAAAATACATCAGTGGGCAAAGACCTTTGCTGGGACATTTTGGGCAGCACAGGGTATCCATATAGATAATTCTGATTTTCCTCAGATTTCTAGTATACTACAGGGTATGTGTGCACATATGCATGAGCCTTCTCTTCATACAGTTATACAGTCATATAGATAATACACCAGTATTATTCTGCCAGCATGCCAATCTGGCACCTTGAAAACTGTCACTATAGCAGCTCTTCAAAATTTTCATTCAGTTTTAAAAAACAACTATACTAATTTTGGACAAGCTTTAAGCAGACAGTATATGCATTATATTTTCTGTCAGCTTTTGAAACTCTGGGTCCAGCAAGGTAAAATCTCTGGTAGTAGAGTCCACTGCCTCGTTATTCACTGAAATGAAATCTTTGAGTTGAACTGCCTGAATTGCCTGTGTAGAAAGTTATTAGATAACACAGAGCCACCAGAGAGAACTACAGAAGAGAAAAAAATTAATTACTACTAGCCTCTAGCATCTTTCCCATGGCATGTCAAAATCAGTCTGAACTTTCCAATCAGGACCTACTCTTCTGGTAACCTGTTTATCCCTTTGTGATGATAAGCAGAGGTAGGTTTGGCTGCAGCACTGACCTATGCTGGTCATTATTTATTCCACAGTAGGGAGCAATCTCAGAATCTGTAAAATTTGTAGCTTACTTGAGTCCTTACTTTTATGGCTTTTCACTCTGTCTCACTGTGTAGCCACTTTACTTTCTCTGTTCCCAAAGGTGATTTATTCTTCCGTGAATTTTGCTTGCTTAATCCCTTTGACAGCTTTCTTTATTGAATTCCAGCTTGAAGTAAGATAGACTTCTACTACTGATCCTGGAGGCAGGCAGGACTTGAATCATCTTCAGTCTTCCCTAAAACGACTAACTTTGCATTAAAACTATTAATAGTAACAAAACAGTGCACCCACTCTGCAAATAACTCATAGTGGACTGTTTAGTAATTTCACACCAGTCAGAATTAATTAATTATTTACTGAGCAACATCTTTACTTAGTAACTGAATTACTAATTAAATATCTTTCTAATTAAATTAGGAACTGGGTAATTTTTCTGTTCACTACTGAAGTTACTGAGTAATCTAGTAAATCTTCCCAGACAAATAATCAAAGGAACATGTGATCCATTTAAATTGTTCCCTCCAGCAAATAGTTCATACAGGAATTATACTGCAGGAATAATTTTGAAATTATATTCTTAGAATACAACATATGCAGGTTGTAGACTGAATTTGCCAACTCAATTTCTCTTGCAATACCATAAAAAATCTATGAAATCAGCCTGAATGGTTTCTACCACATAAGGAGTTTATTAGCCCATAATTTGAAAACTGTTGCTGAAATGTCTGTGTGTGTGACAGTGGTGATGGAGTAATCTACATCAGTTTTACTGTCTGTGGTGGTTTAAACCACTTTTA
>NW_008589950.1:0-8490 GCF_000691845.1 Merops nubicus
CTTCCAACCTAAAGTATTCTATGATTTCCACGAGGTTCCTGAAGCCACAACAGCGCCATGATGCAATTGCATTCCATGTATAAGTATGTGTGGGCTGCATCATTATTTGGACATTATTATGTAAGATCTGCCTGCAATATACAGCTGCAGAAAGTTGTCTTCTAGGTGTTAAGAGTGATGAAGGCAGGACAACGGACTAGAGAACTTTGCATCCTGCCGTTGATTCACATGTAGCCTGCTGCAGATAGGTCACCTGAGATTCGGCTTGGCGGGACTTTCATAGGTTACATCACATTTTTTTGCAGATTGAGAAACATATTCTGTAAAAAGTAATCTCTCTTCTACCTCTAACTTGTATAATTCTATATATCTTTGGTGGAAACCTTTCTTCTGTGTGTAATGGTTTGAAACCTGCTGTTCCTGGTGGGAGGAGATCTGAAATATAAAGCCAGGAATAAGCCTGAATGAAAGGGGCGCACACCTGTTCTGTTCCCACTCCCCTCTTCCTGTCCTCGGCACTTCCTGCTGGGACCTATAAAAGGGGCGAGAAGACACGTCTCTTGCTCTTCCCTCTTCCTCTTCTCCTCTGCGGGCGTCCTGGCCGGGACACGCTGCTCTGCTGCTGTTTGTGGCTCCCCGTGCTGCACATGGCCATGGCCATCTTGGAGAGCTGGGCCTCATCTATGCTCTTCCCTGCCTCCATCCACGTCCAAGGATTGTGCATCCAGCTTCAATCCACCTCAATCCAGCGAGATCCAGCACTGGGGAGCCTCAGCACAGCATTTGGGTTTTGTATATTTGGAAGTTTAACCTTCCTTGCTCTACTGTTATTATAATCCCCTTACCCTGTTAAACCTCTACCCTTTTTCCTTTCTGTACCCTGTTAAATAATACATTTCATTTTGTTAACTTTTCAATCGGTGCAAAGCTTTCATTACCCCTGCCTTCCTTTATTTACCTCTCTACCTGGGAGAATTAAGGGATAAGGGAGGGGGAGCACAATTCTGCCTTCTAACCGGGACACTGTGACAGAGGGGATACAGACAAATCCTACCAAACAGTCACAGCACAAACAGTCCTCATGCTGATGAGATGTAATACTTACGACATGAAGAACTGTGCACATCAGCCTGTCACCAAAGCATGAGAACCTCTTCATTTTGCCATTCAAGAAATCACTAATACAAAGGTTATTTTACATGTTTCAAATGCAGTTAGGAGCAAATAGCATAGCTTCTAAAAAAAGATTATGAAAGAAAAGATGACACCTGAAATGTCATAGTATGACACCAGTGCAGTTCGATATTATTGAAAAACAATATAATCCTACAAATAAAACTCATATGGTCTCTAAACACACTAGAATATGAAGTACATTATCCTGCTAGATCTAACATACGAGTAATACAGTGCAAAGGAAATTGCTGTGAATGAAAAAGAAGGAAACTGAAGTAGAGAACTGGTTTTACAGCCGGGAATACAGAAAATTTCACTAACTATAAACCTATATCTGAAAACTTTTGCCAAGGCTGACTTTATATGGGTGGGGGGGAAGAATCTCTATCAGGGGCATCTTTGTCGAGGATAAAATACAGTTTCAGAGCCACAGCACCTGCACATCTCCTATGCTTTTCCAGAGGAGAATGGCATTTCCAAATACTCCTGAATTCATCGCCCCGGCCATTATTAGAAAAGCCCATAAAAAGTTCTCGTTTCCCACTCCACATGCCTGTGCCACACTAATTCCACTGAATTCAGGGCCTTCTCCAGCTGTTTTGGATAGATGAGATTTCTGCACAGCTTCTGTATTAAGTGTTGACAATTCCACAATGGGGCTTTGGTTCTTAGTTCAAATTTATCTTTTAATAAAGGTATATTTTGTGTGAATGAGACAAGAAGAACTGGAAAAAACAGTTCCTCAGCACCTGAAGAAATCATCTTCAGAAACTGCTGCTTGAAGGTGAGGGTGACTGATTTGACTAACTCAACAGATTCAATTTGCATTATTAACAATAAACATAATTATGTAGGTATATCAACTATACCTCCAAAACATAATTACACAGGTATATCAACCATACCTCCAGATAGCGCTGTAATTACAAGCTGATTGAACAGACTATGCATCATGAAACCAAAGCCACAATTATTCAATAGAGGATGTGAACATGGTGAGACGCTTGTGCAGTATTAGATTACAGTGCTGCAGGAAATGACAGAGAGGAGTGATTACATTATAGAAAACAGATTAATGCAGAACTAGTACTTCAGTGAGGAGCAATTAAAATAAGCATATCTTCATCTCAATTCCAGTGGCAAAGTGGTGAAACTAGTGACTCCTAGCTTCCTAGGGGCATTAAGAATTTCCACTTGTTTTTCTGATGTCTGAGGTGGCTTCCCATTCTCCTACACTGATGCTATAGCCCTCTCCTTTCTCTCCACTTTCTGCTTCCCTTTAATACTCCAGTGCATTCAGTCCACTTAGATTCACACTTTCTTTCCAGTCGCTTCAGTGGGCTTTGGGACAATCCCTAAATGCTTCCTGACTTCAAGTCTCTCCTCAACTACTGTCTTTAACGAACCCTTCACCAGCGTCTCTGTGCTTTGCCCTCTGGTCTCCTTCCTACACTGCACTGTAAGGAGAGGCCCTATGGAGCAGGCATAATGACTTTCTTGAGTTTTGCAAAGCATGAGTACTTGCAGCATTACATAAGTAATTATCACAACTCTGCCCTTTCGCAAGGAAAAACATATAAATCATTTGCACTTAATCCAATGGAGCACACAGACTTAGCAAACACCTATCACTGTCTGAGGATTTCAGACTCAGAGCCTAAGCAGTAGTCAGCATACTATTTAGAAAGTGCCTTAAGAAATACTACTTTGCATAAAATGAGGAGACATCCTGGTTTTACTGAGTCAGAATCACAGACCTGCCATAGCCTGCAGGCTGGTAGCAGTTTTGAGTCAGCTACAGGAGCTGACCTGGATTAGCTACAGGGGTATCCCATACCAGAAGCCTCATGCTCAGTATAAAGGGGGAAGTCTCCTAACTGAAGACTACCTTGTTTGGGCTTCTGCTCTTGTTTGGGTTCCTTCTGATCCTGCTCCTGAGGATTGCCTTCTTGTTTGTTGTTGCCACTGTATGTTTGCTGGACTCAGTTATTAGTTTAGCTGTTTCATTAAGTTAATTTTCATTTCAAACTGTGGGTCTCCTCTGCCCTTCTCAATCACCTTTGCTGCTTGGGAGGGGTCATCGGGGCAACTGCTATACATCTAGCCCTGTGTCCAGGGCTAAATATAGACAAGAGAAAAGCCTATTATTTCCTGCTTTGCATGAAAATTATTTCTGTGCCTCTTCATCCATTGAGTTGTGCAAAGTAGCTCTGGAACAAACTCAGTTTATGTGAATGTTGAAGTAATTAAGGATGAAGTACTCAGTTTATTAAAACTATGCTTGACTATTACATTGTCAATGGTTTGACTCTGAGGAGTACTGGGTGGTGGTATCTTTTCAACATCAACTATTAATCAGTCAGGTAAAGAAATCTGTATTCCATTCAGGTGATATCTCTGTATTTCATCACTTATCTTTTTCTCTTTTTCTCAAATTTAATAATTTTGTCCCTGGGCAGTCTTTTGTATCAGCTTTCACAAAGCTACCGAAAGCCCTACAAAATATAGACTGCATAATGTGTTAGACCTTATGGACAAATCAACTAACTATTACTTTTGCCTGCCACACAACAAAAAGTCACCATAGCAACACTGTTCTTCATCCACTGCTGAAGTATACTACAGGATCTTTTCTTACAGAAATACACGAGCTAATAAGCCACAGTACCTACTGCTGTTTCAAAAGCAGAGACAAAGGCATTTTCTTCTCGTGCTCACTTTCAGTTGAGTTTCGGATGCCACTTTGCTATTGTTCCAACGAGCGAAAGCAGCACCCTTTGGGCTGAACTTTGCATTCATTTATGGGAATGTATTTGCCACTGGATGGACGAGGTGAATCTGATACTGCTGGCACTAAGAGAGAAGTAATTTCACTTCAGCTGTTGATAGTAAGACTGGGACAGTCTCCTTTACCTGCCTGTCTGCAAGACTATGAGATTTAACTTAATGGGATTTGTGTGTTGTTTTGAGACTTCCAAATGAGAACACACCTTATATATATTAAAAGCATAACTTTCAATATAGTGACTTGTTCTGCAGTGTTCCAAGAACATGTATAAGTCAGTCTTTAAAAAGTGCCATATGTTGCTAAAGCAATGGAATATTCACTGAAAAAATTTTTCAAAGTGCCCATTTGTTTCAGATGTTTTTAATTCTTTAAAAGTCCGTTTCCAACTAATTCCTGCTCCAAAAAGTTTGATTTTCAGTGATACTCAAACTTCACAACACTAACCCACATCAGTGGGAGCTGTTCTGCACAGGAAAAAGTGCGTGAAGATAAAGTGAGGCAGATCAGTCAGTAGCTTGGAAACTCAGGTGAGCTACTAAATTAATAAGTACTGTGGGGGAAAATAAGTTTCAAATAGGTTTAAACTTATCAGTTATGACACTAATCTACCCTCAACACACTCAGCCGGAAAACAGGATGGGACAGATATTTTGCAACATGCCAGCATAATTCAACTACAACAACAGAAAGGGGAAGTAAAATTATAGCATCCTGTTTACAACATATTTAAGCATGGTATAATTAATCTAGTTCCTAAACTCTTTAAAGTAAAAGCAAGGTGATTATGTGCAGGGTAAGAAAGGCAAGGCAAGAGAATTTTGTGCCTTGGGGATGCAGCAGAGTCACTGCAGATCAGGGGAGGCTGAGAGCTGTTCTCATCCACACTGGGAGCAAGGCAGTTACAGAATAACCTGGGCATCAGGAAGGCACAAGGACTGCCACCACTCACAGTCTGAAAACACCACACTATGTCGAGGAGGGTCCCAGAAGTTACAACTAATGATTCAAGTTGTGAAATATCAGGTGACTCTTTTCTAAGGGAATGATGTCTTTGTATGTACCAAACAATTCAAATCAAATGAGTTTTAACTAGGAGCCATCGACGTAGTTAGTGCTGAAGCTGACAGGTTTCTGCTCCTTTTTGAAAACGAAGCAGTGTGAATGTACAATGCAGACTTCAGGAAAAGAATGGACGTGAAGTTGGCATTCTTATTTTTTAAATCACTGTATTTTAACCTTGGTGATGGAGGAGGGAAGAAGTAATTACACTGCTTGACATAAGGCACTTATTTGAGCAGCTTAGTTAAAAAAAGCCATGTCCCTAGCTTCCTGGATGGGCAAAGTAAAGTAAAAGACTCTTCCAGAAGCTGATGAGCCTCGTTCATGACATGGGAACAAACTTGTCTTTAGCTGAGTCTGTGGGGAGCCTACAAGGAGCAAGTGCACTGCTAGTAACTACCCTTCACATAGTTACATGTGAATTAGTCGGCGGTTGGAACACTTTCCATTGCTAAAATGTTTGAACAACTTGTAAGCAGCACAGAAACGTAATGGTCAGTTGAATACTTAGACACATACAGACTTTAAAAAAGTCTTTTCCAAATGGTCCTTACTAATCTGCGGTTTTATTCATTTATTGAAGGGGATACAAGTTCATAACCCACTTACGAAAAGAGGGAGTCCAATTGCAACTTTTGAAAATGTAACCCACTGTATGTAGGTACAAGATCAAGATTAATATTTTTCTTATCTGTAGGTTTATTTAAATTTATGGAAACATAAAAAGCTCTAGGAACCTAGACATATATCAAGGAAGACAAATTAACATCAACAGCTCGAGCAATCCTAGTAATTTCCTCTATGTGCAAAGGGAAAATAAACCTCTTTGCTACATATTAATCCAAACCCAAATATTCCCCAGCCCTCAGCTGTCCTCTTCCTCCTCAAAAGCCTGGGAACTGAGATGAGGGCTTTACAATATGCCTAAAAGATCAGCAGTAAGCTTACTTTGGAATAAAGCAGAGGGAGTAGAAAACACTAAGAAAAACAAAGCACGAAAAACCCCACCCTCCCTGAACAACTCTTAATCTTTTTTTTTGATATGGAAGAGAAGCTTTTTGACGCCCCCAAGGCTATGTTTCATCTTTAGCAAACAAGGACTCTGTGTTCTTTCCTGTTACCCCTGCTTGCTTGCTCTTTTGTTTCTTTCTAGTCAGGGTAACACAAAAAAATCAGAGGCACGTGGATTGTTAAACATATTTATTGTTTAAACTTCCTAATTTGTCATTATCCATACTCTGCAACCAAGCCAAAAATTGGGATGTGGAAAGTTAAGGCAAGCAGCCAGGTTACAGAATTGCATTTCTATAGCACTTACAGTTAGCCAGGACTACTAATCCCCCAAAGTGAAAACCATTAACCAGATGACCCCAAATTAGGAAGCTGGTTCGAAAAACACAACATTTCCCTTCTGTGATACATGTTTTCTGCTAGAGCTGTTCCACAGCACGTATTTAAGTGAATGAACTGGGAGGCAATCTTGACAACATCCTTTTACTGTTACTCCCATAGATAATTTCCTAATACTTACAAAGGCTACAAACCCACATATGCTGTCACAGATGTGTCTTGTGAGCTCACGAATGGAAAGCTGAGCTTTTAGATTCACCCTACAGCCCTCCTATTTTGGTCAGTTTATGAAACAATTCTCCCACTTCAAATGACTGCAAAGCTACTAGCCACTAAAATCAGGGTTTTATAAGAAAAAAGTTACAAGAAATCTGAACCATAACCAGTACTACCAATTACAGGTATAATTCTAAATAAATATGGATATGTCTGAATCTAAAGTGAGGCTGAAGAGAGGAAAAAAGGCATATTGGAGGGAGAGGATGTTCTAGCATTTGTATGCTGTAAGGTTAAAAGACATACAGATGGAATCCTGCAAGTCAGTAAATTCTGTAAAGTGAATGTTATTAAAGCAAAGAACATCTGTTTTAATTTATTTTCTTTCCAGGTGCCCTTTAAAGTTGCAGAACAGCTGATACTATAACAAAAATGCAGCTAATTCACAACAGAATAAAATAGAGAAGTCAGATTAAATCCACAGTGCAAAACAGTAACCCTTGTGCACAAATGACACCAAACCCAAGAAAATGATCAAAACCTCACACCTTTCTATGCACGCCAGACAGTTGCATTAATATTTTATCTGTACAATGCCCTACTCAGATATGTATTCTAAAGACTGTGAAAGAAAAACAACATAAAAGCAAAGAGCAAAACGCCCTCCACAGCCCACTGACTGCTCTCCAGGGATGGCCCTTTTCAAGCACGCTCTGACCCTTACCCTGAAAACAGTGACAGATGTAAAGGTGATCCATATGCTGGTTAGTGGGGTGAGAGCAGAAATACAAACTCAGTTTCTGCTTTACCTTTGGGAATGTCCAAAGCAGACATTGGAAGTTTCTACCGCATTTCCCCAGGAATGTTACAGATCAGTGGAGCTCGCTGTAGGTATAAATATTATGTTTGTCTGGAGGGAGGGATTTCCTGAAAAGTTTACCAGCGTTCTTCAAGTGCTATCCACATGAAAGGCAATTCTTTCATAATAAATAAATAAATATTTATTTTTAAAGAAATTATGCTTTTATATTGGCCAGCCAATGCAAGAGATGGAAGGAAGCATCAGGTCTAGGGAAAAAACTCTGTAACTTTAAATACAGGTCACAAAGAATACGTGCTATTCCTCCCCTGCTTCTACCCTCCCACACAGGTCAGATTGTCGCAACAAGTCCCAACAGAAAGGTCACAGTGTCTCTTCTTTCTTGGCAGTTAAAACTCCTGAAGCTTAGATTTCATTCCTAGGTATAAAAAAAACCCTTCATTTCCTTTGATTTGCATTTCCATTCTTTCATTACTGAGAAGCTTTTCTAGTGTCCCATGACACCTGACAGGAGCAGGACCACTCCTGGAGCAAGTAAGAGCTGCAAACTCTTCAACGTTTCCACACGGCACAACACAACCTGGTGTGTTTTCGTCTTTCCAGGGAGACCCATCTCTTAGCAGTTAAGTAGCAGCAGATAAGGGAGGTAACTTGAACCTCCAGGACTAAGGCATGCTTTCCCAGCATATTCAGGTTTTAACAGCATTTTTATGGATATTAACATTGCAGCAGCTGCTTATTATGAGCTTTAACATGTATCATGAGCTTCTTCGTTTGATGTGAATTGTACAAATGCAGGAGACATATCTCACAGGGAAAGAACTCTGCTTTCTTTCTGCAGTGGAGAAGGCAGTTTCACTCTTTCGAAGCAAAGCCTGCTGCTAGCAGACGGCTGAAAATGTCTTCTCCACTTAGACATTACGTGTTTCTTCTATTAAAAAAGGCGACAAGCGTTATTAATCTGACATTCTATTCAAAAGCTATTGCAGCTTAAGTAGTAGTTCAGTCGTGGCCACGAAGTATCTGCCAATGGGTCAGGAATCACTTTTCCTGCGGGGCGCGGCTCCTCGCCCCGCAGAGG
>NW_008589951.1:0-78133 GCF_000691845.1 Merops nubicus
CCTTGATTTCCTTGGAGTGCCTTGATGTTAACATCCTTCTGAAACAGGCTCCCCTCTGTTTTAGGGAAAAAAAAAAAAAAAACCCACACCACACCAATCCCAGCATTCTACAGTTACTATAAAATTAAACAAAAGGGGCACTGCTTTTTAGGGAAAAAAAAAAAAAAAACAAAAAACCACACCACACCAATCACAGCATTCTACAGTTACTATAGAATTAAACAAAAGGGGCACTGCTGTTAAAAGCAGCTGAAATAAAGCATTCAGCAATATATGACTGCTAAACTCTACATCATCCTTCTTTCTTCATGTTATTAAAATACAATACACATGAGAAATATTTTATTGTCTGCATCAGCTGGTAACAGTCAATCTAAAATTTATAAGCACTAATAAAGTAACACATCCAGTTTATCCTCCTGTTCACCATTAGTGTTGATGAGATCCAAAAATGGGAGATAAGAAAAAAATCACAGATGTCATAAAATGAAAACCAGTAACTCACCCTGGGTACCAAGATCTTGCGGGGAGGAAAAAGGCTGAAGCTTAATGCCATTGCTAGGCAAGTTCTGAGCCTTCTCAGTAACTTCTACTATTTAAAATATTAACCATTGCAAAATAAGATGATTTTTTATTTTTCTGCACAGGAGATACTGCTGTAGCCACAAACAAAGGAAAGTGCATAGGGCACAAGAAGGCAGGGTATGAATTTAGTAATAATTGGTGCAGGAATGCAACATAATACATAAATAAGCCATCTAACTTTTGTGAAATTGTAACAAATTGTTATAGCTAGTCTGCATTTACAACAGCACCAGCAAGAGCCTGTTTTTTCACTCTTAATGAGCATTATGACAGCATACAAGGTGGATTCACCCTTTTCTCAATGCATTCAATATTTCAGGTGCGTATCTAGAACTCAGAAGGACTAGTTTTAAGACTGTAGTATTTGTGTGCCACTGTACTACACAAAAGCAATAACTATTATCATCTGTAAGACTTATACCAAGAGCCCACTAACAACATGGCTACCCAAGGTCTCCAGGCCTTTCAACTTCTGTTCTGCTTGGCAGGGCACTGGATGGTCTGAGAGGTGCTGGTGGCCATGCTCCTGCCAACTCCAAAAATCCCAGCTGCTCCCCATAAGTTTGCACCTGTGCCCTCCCCAACTAGATGGAAAGCTGCTTCTGGAACACCCCTTTTAAGCAGACAACCAGCTCCAGGGAGCGCTAAAGACAATGAGGATGAAATTATGGAAGAGCAATTAAGACCATGTTTTCTTAGAAGGATGGATTTTGCTGCTTGATGTTGTTTCCATTTACACCCAGCTACATCAGTATCTCTGCTTCCATGGACAGCAACACATATAGCTCTGAGCCACAAATCTGAAGAGATGCACCACATCATACTGACCTTCCTGAATGGCTCTGCTGATTAAAAGCTTCAAGTGAGAAGCTTTGCATAATCTTAACTTTTCATTATCAGGATAAAAATGACAGTTTAAGCAGTAAGATGTCTCAGGAAATTCTCAGTAAAGGGTTTAGCTGTCATTTATTTTTAGTGTAGCAGGTGCTTCACAGCTCTGGCCCCTCAAACATGTAGGGAACCGTTCGCATGTGAGCATAATTTTTGCTTTCAAAAGTAATGGGACTGCTCTCATGCACACACATCTACCTGAAGTTTATGGTAGGTATGTTCCAAGAGTGAGATTGTTTCATTCAGTGAGGCTGAATAAAACCAAGCTGGTTTCATGCCAGCGAGGATTTCAATAATTAAATCAGAATCCGCAAACTTGCATAATACCCAGTTTAAAACAGTGACATTAAGTCCCATATGTCTTAGAGCAAAAATAGGATACAAAATATTTTAAGAGTTGAGAAAATGTAACAGCTAGCTTAAACACACATGCACCCATAGGGGTACTGGTGCACACACACGTACACAGAGCAAAACGTAAATGTCCCAAGTCTGCAAGATACAACATAAGCAGCACGACAGTGGTGGCAGCAGGAAGCTGAAGGATGGCTGGTGTTGAGATCTGCTGCCAGATGGATGTGACTGGGGAGAGGGTGGCTCAGCATGCCCATGTGGGGACATGCTGCCAGCAGCCTGGCTCCTGCCCTGCTACACAGACCCAACAGAAGACTCAGATGAGCAAATCACAGTCACGATGTGCAAGGCAGAGGTAGTAGCTATTCCTGCTACAGCATGCCAGGGAATAACTTGCTGTTCTCCCACCAAAACCCCAGCAAATGCTCAGGGCAGCACCAAGCCTGATGGTGAAGGAAGGACAGGGAGCTGCAGGACTTGGAACTGCTTGTAAACCCATCTCACAGCACACACAAGAGCTGTCATCACCCACCACAACACTGCTGAACGCCACGCTGCCAAACACCCCAGCAGTAGCAGCAGAAGCTAGCAAGAGCATGTTTACGTGGGCCTCTGTGGTGGGGATGCAGCACTCAGTCATAGGACAAAACAAAACATGTCATGTCCCAAACCCAGACTCCTCAATTTTTTGCCACTCAACTTTGTAGTTACCCGCCAAGAAGACAGGGAGACCCCAACGCATCCACCACACATCCTGACTATGCCCAGTGGGCTCAGCAACGCACCAGATGAGCCAAAAGCAGCTTTCACAATGCCCCAGAACTAGTATGAGGTTGAAAAAAACTTTAGATGCAGCTCAGTATTTTTCAGAAATTTGGTAACAAAATAAAGCAACACTGAAATAAAGGCAAAACTGTGCATGATGCCAGTAAGAGCTTCTTTCTAAAAACTAATCCAAAAGCTCCAAGTCTGCAGACATTTTGCATAAAGCAGAAACACTGATGAAAAATATGTTGAAAGTAATTTGCCTTGCTCTGTTTCCATGTCCCTCTAAGAAAATACAGTTCTTGTTGACAACATTTTTTTTTTTTTTTACAGTCACAGTGTTTTTTCTGGAAAGAAGTAAGAAGAAGATGGTGTGAGAAGCTTAGATTTCTTCTAAAGTCTTGAACTCGGGAGTAATCTGCTTTGTTTGCTTCTCACCCTTGCTTTTGTTCTTCCATTCCCCTACCCCACACAGATAACCTATCTGTGTTTAAACAGGAAAGCAAGGAGTGGGAACATCTTCGTAACTGTGGTCTTTTGTAAGTGTATTTCTTTTTTCCCAGCATGTTTATTTTTAACTGCTTTAAACACTCAGCAAATTCACGCATTCCGTCCCAGTCCTGGCCTCACGGCAGAGGCACCTCACAGGGCAGCAGTGGGTTTGTCATCCCACTTAAACTTGTCATTGCCTTGCTTTCTAGGATCACACTGGATATGGTCACTGATGCATTCTAAGGCATTTTTTTTGTCAGCATCCTACTATTAATAGAGCAATTTGCTTCCCTGCAGAATGTATCTACTTGAAAGCCACTCATCAGGGAGGCACCTGGGTGGAGCACACAGCACCCTGGTGCTCTGCAACCCTGCCAAAATTACCTTCCCCAAACTGACAGGGGCAGAACTCTTCTCTGCTGTCATTGCTACACCAATCTGGAGAGAGAGAGAGGAAAAAGCCACTCTTCCAGCTAGGGTTCCTGGAAAGCTAGAAACTGGCATCTCTACTGGAACTGGATTGCAATCTCCAGACCAGTAGTTGCACTCACACCACATGGGGAAAAAAAATCTAAAATTAAAATCTTCGAAAGACAAGTTGCTTTAGCCCAAAAGCATAGTTTTGGTGTTTTGGGGTTTTTTTAATTAAAAATCTCATTTTCCTTGAATAATTCCTACATTTTCTTGAGAATTTTTCCCAGTGTCCTGCAGCATTCAGCAGAAGGTTCTCTAAAACACTGAGGGTCCCTGATACCACACTCGCTTCCAAGAGGACACCTCAGAGCATGAGGATGGCTGGAGATGGTAACTTTTTCTCTCCCACCAAACAAAACACCCTTCTAGATCTATGACACATGGTAAACAGCTATGTCATTTTTTTCTCCAACAAAAGACAAACCCAAAGCCAGTTCAGATACTATGTAGGCCAGAAAAAAAAAGGTGATGTTTCTAAACTGAACAAGACTCTAAAAGATGTATTTCAGTTGTTTACCAATATGTCTTAGTTATGACATATATTGACAGATTTCTTTTTTGCTCCCCAGGTTGCAACCACCCCTGACTGAACTGTGCAGGGCTTTGTTTTCCCCATGGGATGGGGAACCAGAGAAGAAAGCAGGAGGCTGGCTTTCTCCAAGAGGTCATTTTAAAGTCCCCTTTGCTATTCAGAAAGCCACACTTCATACTGATGACAGGCATGGGTACAGGTTACTACAGGGTGCCTTAATGCTATGAGTATCCCCTGATTTTAGTGGGATATTCGTTTTAAAAAAAACAGTATTTTCTACAATGCCTTGTAATCTTAGAGTCTACAAAACATTAAATACAACCAGTATCTCTTCTCAGTCCACTCCATGTTTATTAGGAAGGAGGATAAAATATACAGTCTATAAATTCAAGACAGCATTAGTGTGTGCTTTGCTACTGTTCTCATGATCTTTCACTGGCCAGTGTTATTCTTGAATTAAAAACTATTTTTAAAAGGAACCTGTTGTTCTCTTTAAAATGTCAGGCATTCTTTTAATGCCATGTACCAACACTGAACAATGAAAACCATTTTATCCCTCTGGAACTCATACTTTGAAAACTTAGCGCTACAAAAATAAATTATTTGAAAAAAATTTTCATTAGAGCCTTTGAATTCTCATAGGTTTATATTGTTCACCTACCCCACTGCTGGGCTACAGGTACTATGGGAGCATGTTCCCACAAACAAAGTCTTTTCACTGGGAAGCTTGCCTATTAGAAACAAATTATCTGATAAATAAAAATGTTCAAGAATTATACAGTAATTAAGTAAAAACCTTAAAATTATTGACTTGCCTGTATCAAAATGGTTTATCAAAATACAACAGAGTTAAATACATTTTCTCTTGAAATCTTGAATTAACCCTGCTTTAAAGATGTCAAGTTACAGGCATCCCACCATATCCTTTCATAGGGTTTCTTTCATACAATCCTTTCATTAAAACATGTACATCCTCACTGAAAATTTGCTCCCTACCTCTTGTATTAAGTTTTCCAACTTCTAGTAAATGAACTCATTACACCTTTTTTCATTTAAGTTAAAAGTCAAGGTCTATCAGAGACCTTCTCTCTGACCACATGCAAAGATGCAATCACAGCAGTTGCTTCAGTCTTAGTGGCCAGACAAACCATGCAAACAAAGAGATGCCGTGGAGCAGAGGTGTTAAATGCACACACAGCAGAGTCCATACTGTCATTAACATTTCTGCTCCATTCCTCTTACTCTCTAGAATTTACTTTCACAGTTAAAAGAAGCTGTTGCAATGCTAGATCTGCTACATAGGGTACTCACCCGCTTTGCACCTTAGGTAGTTCACTCATCCAGAGCAAGCAGCAAGCAAGTGGTATCACACAAGAATGAAAAGATCACTGTCCATTTCAGATCTAAGAGATGACCTCACCTGGATCAAAGCTAGAGAACTGGACCCATCCACAGATATCTGCTTTGGCGGCAAAATGGATCAGAATTGCAACTGTGTGAGTACCTGCTTGCTTGTCTTTTACTTTAGCAATTCAACAGGAGGAAAACAAAATTTAGGTCTTTAGATCTTTTAAAAAAATACCTCAAGCTTTTCCTCATTGAGGTTAAAAAGGAAAGCAACCCGTAGTTTTACTGCAAGTCAGAGAAAATATTTAAATTTGCACTGAAATGGCTAATTCCATGGGCAGGTGTTCTAACAGCATAGTAAAGAGAGGACAGTAGCTGTGGAGGTAGCAAGGTGCTAAGCTGTTACAAGTACATAAACTATCACCTGGGCAAGGTCTGAATCCAGGGCAAGTGCCCTAACCACCAGCGCATTGGCACTCTCACCCTCTGTTCCTCAGGCTCACCAAATACCTAAGTTTTTATTTCAGTGTTTCAAAGGAACAGGATCAAAAGGAGAGATAAGGCGTGATACAGCCCCAAATGACCTTTAATTTGCAGACCATACTACTCTCTTAAGAGATGACTGATGTGGCTTCAAGTCCTTTTGGCCTTGAACCCCTTCTTCACTCTCATCTAGTCACCGGGTAATTGGTAAAAGCAGAAGTACCACTTTAGCCTGAAATATTTTTCCATTCAGACCTATTCAGCCAATCATCCCAAATTTCCAAATAGTTTCAGGATGAGAGAAACCACTTTTATTTCTGGCAAACTATTTAAAAAAAAATAAGTTTAACTCTGTTCTTTATGAAAAGTTGGAATGGCTGGCTTCAATACCCTCTATAAACTGAAAAGTACATTTTTGATGGTTTATGTTGATCCACCACAGAAAACGTTCAAATCCATAAAAAGCACTTTCAGGTTAAACATACATGTTCTACTCCTTGCTAAGCTGAAACAAAATGACCCAGAAATTTAATGTCATTAAGAGTTTTTAAATTTTTTTTAGGGGTAGCCTTCCTAGGCAGAATCTGGGGCTCGAATACACCATTCATTACCAGAGTTAACAACTTAACCTCTCTATACATACCCTTAGCCCCTGTTAAATGCAAAGTATTATAATTTTACATTATGAAGTATCACTTAAATCATCATATTTTCACATCAATCTAAGCTAAACTAAATTAATTAGTACTTATCATGGCTGAGGGACATGTGCACAGACTATTACAAACAGCATCTTTATTAAAATACAGTACACTGCTAAGCAGCAGTAATATGATTATGCAACTGCTACCAAATCTACCCATTGCAACACTCCCAAACTCATAATTTCTTGAAGTTTTAAATGCTTTTCTGGACTACAAATGCAAAATTTAAAAGATATAATGTTTCTGTAATTTATTCTCTTTCCCCACCACATTACTGACATATACTATAAAATTTCACTGTAGTTAAACAAAATTTGTCCTTTGCTATTAAGGAAGAGCATTTAATGTTACAAAGCATAGAATTACAAAGTCCTTGGGAAATTTTTCAGCTAGCAAGATGACTATAAATATGGAAATCTCATTACAAAGAGCTGTTTGAAACTTATACAAATCATATCATGACAAAAACTGCTAAATGCTAATTTGATTCATACTCTATTTTAGGGAGAATGCTAGTCTTGCAAAAGATACCCGTTACTCTAACTTCAGTCTTCCAAATGCCTCTGTGTGGAAAGAAAAACACTAAGGAGGGTTTAAATTTTGCTTCTAAGCAGGTAACAATATAGGAAAAGATGCAATGAAAAAGAAGAGGGAACATGTTGAAAGTATTAAAGCGAAATCATCATAGAGAATTGCCAAACAAACAGTATAAATTGAAAGATTGTTTTTAAAGACTGGATTCTCTACCCCATTACAAAACTGAGTGATTTTTTTTTTTTTTTTTTTCTAATAGATAAAGGACATTTGTAAGAAACAGCCCTCCCATAGACTGCAGCATGGCAGCCAAAAGCAGAACAGATTTTGAGGAAGCCTTCTCCTTCGAAGGACCTCAGAAAAGACTGGATAAAGCACACATGGATGTTACTTTTTCCTTCACTTGTGAATATTCATACACAAACATAAATGCTATGCAGAGTTTGCGAGTTCTAGTGACTCCTTTGGCTTCCTGAGAGTTCAAACAGTACAGCAAAGCTGTCCTCTCTGGCAGGTGTTGCAGATTTATTTCACATTCTACATCTAACATCATCAGTAGAGTTACTACTTAAACCAAATCTTTCTGCAAAGGCAATCGTCTTTTCAACATTCATAATTTTATCAATACTCAGGCAATACTTGATGTTTTAGTCTTAATTTGGTGTAGTTTTTGATATTAGGAATAGTGTGACTATTTCATTATGGAAAAAGTTCTGTATCAAGTACTTCAGAGAAAATTTGGGGAAAAAAATGCTATTGGTTCCATATCAGAAGTAAAAGAAATGCTTTCCTTTCTTGCTTGTAGATTTCATTTTTTAATATCTAATGCAGACCTGTGAAGTACACAGGGCTTCTATGAGCTTAAGCCCAAGCACTTGCACACTTTGAGCCAGGAGCTTATTATTTGGTAGAGATTACTCATGTACGAGACGTAGCTTTTGCTCCACCAGAGGAAAATGCTCACAAGCAGAAGGGTCAAAAGCGTCTGACTATGCTTCCTTCCCTTGAAGCCCCCTACACACTGATGGGGTTGTGTATAGGTCCACAGAGGGGATCACTTGTCAGGAAGCAGTCCCTCATACATGGTCTAATTCAGGATGCATTAATGCTCTCTAGAGTTAAATCTCAGAGCTTGGGTTCATAAAATAAACTTAAATGCAAGATGTTAACAAAAAGTTAATTTTTACATTAACAGGATACACATAATGTATTTGCTGTGAAAATAAATCTCTTTGAGTGAACCAAAAAATCCCCTTATTTCTAAGAATAGGAGAGAAAATTACAGTTGGCAAACTTGAGAGACAATTAAGCCAGTGTTTCAGAGAACTCCAGATCACCGCCAAAACAAATATTCAGATAAAAGAACACAGCTTCCACTCCCTGCTTCCTTATTAATTGTGTTTTCTTCTCTAGCAATTACAAATAGGTTTGTAAAATAAACTCAAAAAATATATGGGTCTTTTGTTTTTTGATTTGCACTTGATTGTTGTTTATGAGGATGCTACCAACTGCCGAAGAAGAAAGGACTGCACTAATATTAATTCTATAAATAATGTAAGAAAAAAAAAAAGGCACTGCACAGCAAGGTTAAATGAGGACAGTGCAGGAAATTCATGGGACTGTGAGGCCTCTCACTTGGCTTTCCAAGTGCAGGATATTCATTGCATTTTATTAGCTGATCAGCGAGGTGTGTGGCAATTCATCTGGAGCTACTAAGGTCCTTTGATCCACCCTTCTTCCAAGCACTCCTCCTAAGAGACAAAAAGAAGTTCTTTGTGGCTAAAAATCCCCCCATCCAACGAGAGGATGCTGCTGGGGTCCAGTCTGGAGACCAGTGGCACAGACCCCCCACACAAGGGGTAGAGGTGCAACCATCTTGTCCACGTGCAGGACCGACCACTCGCCCTCCCAGGGCAACCCAAGGGCCTGTCCCCCACTCGCAGGGCCTGATTCAAGGCACACAGCTCCTGCCAAAGCACACATAAGCTGGCAGTGGGCTTTCTGCTTCCCAGTCCATGTTTCTGTGAGGTCCTGAGGAGTCTCCATGTAATCCAAAACCTATTTTCATCTAGAATAATCCTCTGTCCATCTTCTTCCTCCCTACTGATAGGGTGATCTCAGAGGAATCAGAGGCACTGAAACACTCAGCACGTTGGGTAGTGTGTATACATTTCAGGAGGGATGCAGGGCCCTAAGCATAACCATCTAGTGACACTTCAAAAGCACTTTAGGATAGCTGAGAATTCCTGAGGAGCTCGCAGAGTGACACAGGCCCTATGCTGGACTCAAAACAGGTGGGACAGACAGGGTCCCCTCAACTGGCACCAAACACCTATAAACCCCATCTGTCCCCCTCAGTGCCAGAGTTACCCAAGGAATGAATCTAAATTCCCAGAAGATGAATATGTCTTTTTCTCTCCAAACTAGAAAGGGCATTTTAAGAACAAAAATCTACCTATGGCAGTTGGAACCTATGACCTTTTAGCAAACAGCAGCTGGTGGAGAAATACCTTATGTTTGCCTATAAGCATCATTATGAAGCTGTTCAGTAAGATGGAGGCAAAAAAGGGAACTCCAGTGACATCCTGAAGGACAGGGCTCTTCCAAGGAGCAAAAATTGCTGCTGCTTCTGGCTCACCTGGAAGGTGACACTGACCACAGCTTGCTCTGCAAGTGGGCTTCTGAGCCCATTAACTGGAAGCCAATGCTGTTGTAACTGCTTAAACTCAGCTAAGGTTTATGGATATGTAGCTTTAATGGAGTTTCCTACTCCAAACACCACCATGCGTGGCACTGACTGCAGTGTTAAAAGATTTATATATAATAATGAACAAAAAGCAAATGCATTAGTTGAATTTTCTATGAAGTGCATCTTACGCTGTGTTTTCTAACAGTAAGTAATAGGGGACAAAAGGAAGCTGACATGAAACAGTGCTAACAGCCACTTTCAGACAGATTTCATTTACTCAGTCCTCGCCTGTGTCAGATTAAATTTCTTTCTTAAATAACATCCAACATGATCTTTTCCAGAGTGATTAAGACAGCAAAGGAAGAGAAAAGTACCAAGTAAGTGAAGTGGGTAAATACAGATGAAATGGAGCAGTTATTCAGTGCTGACATTTCCAGGTTGCACTTAGTGATCAGCCATGCTGGTGTTGGCTTTCTCTGATTTTATGTTTTCCCTGGGTGGTGAAGGTCAGGCCATGCTGTACTTCCAGGGAGAGGCTGATGCTGCTCTCTTTTTCAGTCTGCAGAGTATTTCCCACAAAGTCCACCATCTTTTGCTTGAGACACAAGTTGGTATTTCCCTTAGGAAACCTCCTCTGCATCAAAGAGATGCATCTTCTGCTGAAGTCAGTTAATTGGTATCTCCTTGACAAGGTACAGAGCAGCATGAGGCAACACCTATTAATCTGTTTTCAGCAAGGCAAAAACTACCTCTAATTCTGGTTTGGGTTTATTTGCAAAGACCCGTGCTGTTCTTCGAAGTCACAGGTAGCAGAAGCCTCACTCTCCATGGGACGATCACAGAATCACAGAATGTTAGGGGTTGGAAGGGACCTCCAGAGATCATCGAACTCCTCTGCCAGAGCAGGACCATCTAGTCTAGGGCAGGTCACACAGGAACGCATCCAGACGGGTCTTAAAGAGTCTCCGAGACAGGAGACTCCACAACCTCCCTGGGGAGCCTGTTCCAGTGCTCTGGAACCCTTACAGTAAAGAAGTTCTTCCTCATGTTGAGGTGGAACTTCTTGTGCTCCAGCTTGTAACCATTACCCCGTGTTCTATCACAGGGCATAAGTGAGAAGAGATTGCCCTTTCCTTCCTGACACCCAGTCCTCATATACTTATACACATTAATTAGATCCCTCTTAAGTCTTCTCTTCTCTAGACTAAAAAGCCCCAGGTCTCTCAGCCTCTCCTCACACGGCCGGCGTTCCAGTGCCCCAGTCATCCTCGTAGGCCTTCACTGGACTCTCTCGAGTAGATCTCTATCCCTCTTGAAGTGGGGAGCCCAGAACTGGACACAATAGTTCAGGTGAGGTCTCACCAGGGCAGAGTAGAGGGGCAGCAGGACCTCCCTTGTTCTGCTGGACACACTTTTCGTAATGCACCCCAGGATGCCATTGGCCTTCCTGGCCACAAGGGCACACAGGAGGCTTGAAACAGGTCTGCGCTGTCACAAGTGACCGAATATAATTTTTTAGCTGAGGTCTCTGTACCAGGAACACTAGACACACCTTCAGAAGGCAGTTAACACCTGACCACCTTGTTATTCAGCTGCTGCTGTGAGACTTGGGACCATTTTAGATTCAGGCTACATTCCCCACAGACAACACCCCCTCAGGCTACTCACCCGGGGGTCTGTGAGGCCAGACTACCAAACCGGTGGGGCGAGGTTTGGTACAACAAGGTGTAACTGTTGCTGAACTCAAGATTCTCCAGTGCATGTCTGTCACGCACAAAGGTAGTCACAACATCAAAATGTTTTGCCTGTCCATTTTCATACTGCTCAAATGCTTGCACCAATGCACATTTCTGAAAGAGCTGATGTGCTCCAAAATGTTCAAAATGACATGGTGTGCTTCCTCAACTCCATGCTTTAGTTTCAAAATGTTCTTTGCATAAAGACCAAAAAGTGTTTGAAAGTCCAAAAAAAAACCACAAAACCCCTTGAAATTTATTTTCTCATCCCGCCTGAAATAAATGTGTTTGTTAATTATCATTCAGGAGTCACTGAAATAATTTTGTGGACTTGACCTCAAAAGAATTTTATGAGAGTTTCTGGACATGCCAACAAAGCAGCAACATCCCAGGCTCACATTTAACACTATTGATTTCCACTGCTGCCAGCATCAACTAGAGACACTAGGACGATAAAACCAGCGCAGCTACGCTTAGAGGCATTCTCAACAGTGTTTACAAAAAAGCACTACCAGAAACAATTGGAGTTACTAAATATATTCAGTAAAACTCGCAAAGCATGCAAAAGTCAGCCTGGCAATGGCAAACGCCTGCTTAGTAACCAGATCCACTCTCAGACTGTCCTGGATGTCACTTGGCTTACAGGAAAATGACATCCCTTAATGAGGACCATCAGTGGATGGGATGGAAAACAAGGAGGTGGAAGGAAATGTTTTTTCGGTTTTTATTTATAACTTAATTCTGAGATTATAAGGACTCTTCCCAGTTTGAAAACAGGATCCAGGAGAAAATGTGGCCAGAGGTAACTGCGGCATCCCATCTCTGGTAAGCTCCCTGCTGCTATAAGCAGTTACTGGTGGGAACTGTGCACCCTGGGATGGGCTGAGCCCCTCGTGTCCCTTACGCCTCGCACTGCAAGCAGGGACACCAAGACTGGGGACACTACCAGCCAGACTGCACTTGGGGCATCCTTCTCAGTAGACGGAGTGCTGCTGAACTAGGGTACTCCAATATGTGGCTTAGGACTTCACAGCCTTGGCATGAAGCGAAGAGGTCCATGAGGAATTGCAGGGGCACCAGCAGCTGCCTGCTGAGGTGCATCAGGAGCACAATGGGACCTGCTCACCCACATGGCCATACTAATCTGCCCCTTTCTTCTACCTGAGGTTGCCTTCTACAAAACTGGTGGGAACTTCTCACTCTCTGCCATGCCTGGCAGACTTGCACAACATCAGAAATTATTCACAAGGGACAGCATAATTTTATCACACACACTCACTCACACAGCAAAATACAGAAGCATCTACAATGAACTTAAAAGGCATCAACCTCCCAAAAGGGAGAAAAAGAAAATATGAAGAAATAGTTGAAAAAGCAAGGGGAAAAACCCCAAAGCTGGGTCCAAGATGAACGCGTCCACAGTCAAAGCCTGATTCTCCACTCATCAGCAGAGGTCAGGAGAGTTTACAACACTTTAAAGAGAATCAGTCCACTAACCCCTTCTAAAGGCATCTAGCCCAAAGTTTTGCAATTTTTTTTATCTGCTGTTTGTAAATGACTTGTGATTTATTTCTCCAGAGAGGAGAAGACAGGACAATCTAAAAATAAGTTTTGTGAACAAAACCACAGAATTGCATTTGGATCTTCAGCACTCAACAATTTTTAGACTGTATTTCCAAATCATCTTTTGCCTTCAGCACAAAGAGACAGCAAAATATTTTGCTGAAGCAAGGTCACGTAATACATATGTTTGATAGATTTACATAAATACATCCAATTGTCCCTACCACTGGGTACATTTAAAACACTATGTTTAGAATAACATTGGGATTCCACATTTTCAAGCAAGAAAATCTTAAATTACTAACATGGCAAAACATACTACTTGCAACTCAAAGCCTTCTCTTTCACCTCTGCCCCCTCTGTAAATCAAGCAAATACGGTTCGTTTACTTCAGAGGCCAAGAACTGAAAAGTAATAGGAAAAAAAAGTCTCTCTCTATAGAATTCCATCAAAACAGTGTACTTTCAAGCACAGTGGCATACTTTTAAAGATTTCAAAAAAGAAAGGATCAGGATTATTCTATAATAAAACTTGCCATGAAACCTGGGTCTTTGTGCAGCAGTGACAAGGACTGTGTTAGTTAATATGTGTTGCTAGGTCTCTCCTCCTGAAGAAACTCTATTTGCTGGAATGGCTATTTTAAATGTTTTATTGAACAAAATCACAGAAATTTCTGAACTCCTGCACCTCTAATTATAGGTTTGCCTTTAAAATCGCTGTACAGGAAGCCAACCTTGCCTGCTGTTCATGAACCCTGTCATCATTGCTAGCACTGTCAATGTGACAACAAGCCCAAATGCTTCTACACTTTTCAGATGAGCAGAGTTCTTGGCCCTGAAGCATGTACAGCTTCGGTTGAGGCAGACTCCACAGAAAATACTGGGAAATGGAGGTTCAATATGGGTTCTACAGCTTTCAGGCCAGTTTTCTAAGGGAACAAGGTTACTGTCCTTTTTCCTGTCTGCCTGTCAGTCCTCCCACAGCAGCATGAGCTCCATCCCACAGGACAAGAGATGTTTGACAGAGGATGCATTGCATTCCTACAGACTCTGTAACATCCCTGGCTGGTGAGCAGAAGCCCGAAGGGAAAACCTCAGGGGGTTTCCCAGATGGAAAAAAAACCCAAAGCAAGTGCAGCACGGGTCTGTTTGACCTGTTGACTGGGTATAGTAAAGCAGGATTAATGGTTTGACTCGATGATCTTTTCTAACCACAGTGATTCTGTGACCTGCTGGGCTGCCCATCACCATGTGTGCCAGCCAGGAGACCCACGGGGGGCCTGCAGGGTATGCTGCCTGTTCACTGGCAGCACAGTACCCGCGCTGGGGAGCAGGGCAGGAGGACTTGAGAAACACCAAGGGACCACGTGAAGCTGCTGAGGAGGAGCAGAGGGAGATTTAGGCAGTAAGAGATTTCATTAGTTCTTTTCCTCATGGGGGAAACAGTTATTTTATTATATATAGATAATATACATATTCTATATAAAGTAGAGCAAAGTCCCGCTCTTTGAATTTTCATCCCACAGCTCTGCACACTGTGAGCAGCCAGTTAAGGAGCAAAATCATAGCCATGAGAAGCACGTGGCTGTGGGCATACACACACATCCCCACAGGGCACGGTGCTGGCACCAGTGATGCCCAGTCTCACCAGACGTGTGGCAGTAAAAGAGCGTGGCTGGGTCTGTCTGTGAGCCAGAGACAGACAGACACCCACAGGCAGTGATTTGCTCATTAAACGGAAGCACTTGCTGACTCCTCCACACCTGCACTGCTTCAAGCTCCGCACCCAAGCTGCCGAAATCTATCTCCTATCAACAGACACTCTCCCTCTACTACTTTAGCTTATAAACCACCAATCTAGAAAGTGTAACTTTTCCTACAAAGCAAACCCTCCCAGGTGCCTGCTTTGCAGGACAGCACTCGCTCAGCAACACCTTTCTTCTGTCACATTTGGGTGAGAAAACTGACAACCCAAAGCCTCTCTGCCTCATCACTGTGTTCACTTCAGTGCATTTTAGGAGCTGTACCTGTTTCCCAAGCAGAGAGGCAGCCCTCTCCAGACTGCAGTGACGGCTGCAGGAGCCCCCAGGGTATTTCCACGTTGATGGGAACTCAGTCTCTCTCTTGAGGGTTTACAGATGAGCCCCTGTTCTTGCAGGAACCACATGTTTCATTTTAGGCATTTTATCTATGTAAACCAAACAGATAACAAGGAGAGTAAAGACCTTTGAAATACGTATGAATAAACTGAAGTCCTAAAGCTTTCTACTGCACAGTGATAAGAAGCAAATTCTCATAATTCGCCAAGGCATGCACAGCAACTTACTTTATCCAACTTCAAAAAGAGGTTTGCATCCAGAGAAAGAAAGTAAGCAAAAAAGAGCAATACACAGATTTAAAGATAGCAACTATATACCATGAAAACAATCTGCAATAAATTAACATGACAGACTATAAAGACTAAAACCATATGAAAGCTTTATCAGCTAAACCTAGAAACTATAAATATAGCCTGATGTAATGATCGAATACTTTCTGTTGCACTATTTTCTCAACTATTACGTTTTGACAGCAGTCAAATGTTGTATATAAATACAAAATAGCCCTTTCTTGTTCAATGTGGATGAAAATTATTCTTGGGGTTTTTTCTCAGTTGCAAAGGTGCTTATTTTTCCTCATAAACATCAGGTTCTGGGAGACCTAAATGTGAAAACAAATGGCTCCATTTTGTTGCTTCAGCGTACTTAATTGAATGAAAATGAAGCATGACTTAGTGTGAAGGTCACTGTTCAGTATGCACAACAGCAGAACAGTGAACAGAGTGTTGGGACACACTGAGAGAAACAGGAACTTGAAACAGGTTTGAAAAATAACCCAGTGCAGCAGGATCGCAGCAACACTGAAATACCATGGAGGTCTGGATGGTGTCATCTCGCTGAATTTGTCACCATCTGAAGACAAGAAAGGAGGAGCACAGTGAGACAATGTTCAGTAATGTCAATCAGCTGCTCAATACCTTTCCCCTGAATCAAGCTGTATTTTTCCAGCTTGCCTTCACAGTTGTTTTTAAAACTTTAAAGTTGAAATTAAAGCAAGCTCAGGTGATGAAAATGCAACTGAATAAACACACCAGAAAATAAACCCTCCATCTCCATACACCATAACTGCAGAGGCAGGTGCTGCTGGCACTCACGTACGTCTCCCCAGGTTATTCTGGTGTATCTGCCACTGAGTTATGCAGGCAACATCAAGTCTGTTGGCCAAATTCACAAGGGCACTGCAGGCGCTTTGCACAGTCCACAATCATAACCTAGCCCTAAACTTAACTCTTTCACTTTGTAGGGAAGCAGCTAAAGTGTTGTATCCCTTAAGAGACAGAGTCTTTGAACACTGTCAGAGAAGCAAGGGGAAAAAGAGGACTAGTACAACAAAGCAATGGTACTTTCTATCCTGAGATACATTTTCACCTACAATTTGCTAACAAAAAAAATGAACCCCACTACCATTGCTAAAAACTACTTGGGCAAAACATGTTCCTCTTGGAACATGATAGTTATTTGAGCACAAAATATTTCACTAGAAACTGTCAAACTCTTCCCCTTTTGCAAGAAATGTGCCCATTTTCCTAAGGCTCTCTTACCTCCTTGACAGCTCCTAGGCTGGCTGTGCACCCGTGAGATTGAAAACCAGGCTCCCAGGTCTCACAACAGCCTAAGGACCGCCACTGATATCTGTTTAAAACTTGACACATGCCATCACTGTAATTATTTAAAATTCATCCTGTGGGAGCACTGCCTCCAAAATTTGACACACCTCTTACAAAATATTTTTCTGCATCCTTCTTCTAGTATAAGTTATTGCCATTTAGAATGTCATCACAACACAGCACATCTGGAGACTGAGCATCAGATGGCATCTGTACTAGTCCCTAGTTTCGAAGCATTCAGTTTTTACAGAACAACAATACTAATCCAGGCTAGTAATTCTACATCATTTTTCATCACACACGAGGACATGTGTAGTTTGCTGGGCAAGAAAACAGTCATTCTGAGACAGTCCCAAATCCTGCAAAGATTAAGCAGAAAAGAGTGGGTTTTTGAAATGCCACTGGCTTCAGTGGAACTACTCGGCTCAAGATGCTATTCAATGTGCAAGCTGGGCTTGCATACTTTTCTACCTGGGCAACCAGGCAAATATTGGAAACCTACAACACACGTTGCTACCTAGACGGTCACAGATCCCGATTCTGCCTGTGCTGAACTGTGCTGAAGAAGAACTTCAGAAGTTTAAATACTTTACCACAAAAAAAAAATACTTTACCGCAAAAAGTGTAAGAGTAGAGAGATTTTCACTGTTTTGCTCTGAAGTAGGTCACGTGTCCCAGTGGGAGGGGAAGCCGTTGGATGACGGTGAAGAACCTGCTCACGCTAACCATGGGCTAGAGAGACCTGGGGGTCATGTTTTACATTCGGACAGGGAGCCTGCTGCCCACATTAACATCTCCTGGGCACGGCACCCGTGCCGGTACCCATACATTAACTCCTGTAACAGCCTGTTACAGCCCCATAAACAGCACGGTGAGCAAGGAGCCCACGTGCCATTAGCGGGTGACCTGGGCACCTGCAGGGATGGAAAGGGCTGCTCCATTGGCAGTGATATCTCGCAGAGCTGCCTCTGCTGTCACCCTCTCCCCAGCCCTTCTCCTCCACCACCCAAACCCACCACGACAGAAACATTACGCTGCCTGGCACTCTTCCTCCATATCTTCTCTCTGGGTGGTTTGTTTACTCATCTCCTTATTATTCACTTAAATTCATTTTCATCCTGGAGATGGAAGATGGTGGAAACAGAAGAGACAGAAAGGAAATTGTTTTTGTACAGAGAAGGAAAGACGACAGCCTCTGTAAACAGACCATGATAGTAGCAGGCTGATGCCTCACACTAAACAAAAATAGCATCACCTCCAAGAGACATTTAATTTGCTGTAAAGATCATTAGATACGTTAGAATCTTTGATCTTCGTAGTTATTCACTCATGAAGCCTCCCGATCTACATGGTCAAAACGTTTCCTCTTGAGACAGCGATGGCAACTTCTCTTCCATTTATATATGAATATTATATATATTATATATATATTACATATATGAATAATCATTTCAAACATGTCTAAGGGCAAGAACTGGCATCAGGAAGAGAAGCAGGCACAAAACTAGAGCATAATCAGTGGTGAAGTAGAAAATTAACATGTAAATTAACAAAAGCAGGAGTTTAGAATATGAAAGTAAGGAATGCCAAGCAGCCTATGATATGCTCCTTTTCTGTCAGCACACTGGCTTCCCACAAGAAACACTACTGGCAGTTTTGTCCCTTAAGTAGCTACCCTTGTACGTGCAGAAGAAGAGATCTCACCCACTTTGTACCACCCTATCAATTGTAAACTGAATGCAACGAGATACAAGCATCATCAAAATACACAAGTAACTGATTTCAGAAAATCTTTCTTCAAATTCTATAAAGCTCAGAGTCAAAACAAAGCTGTAAGCAGCCTATGATAGAGACACCCTCCAATCTGCACCTTGAGCAGCAGGAAGGGGATTGAGTGGGGCTTGCAGCCCCTTCATACACACTTCACTGGCTTCTGCCAGCACTGCCAGGGGGAGAAACCACTTGAACTCTGCCTTGTCCAAAACACTCCAGGGCCACAGTAGAAGGGCACTAACTCCACCAAAAAGGGTCAAACAAGTGAACTGACAGCATGTGCTGGTTCCTAGGAAACTTGAACAAGTACTAGAAAAGGCACTGGAGGGAAGATTCACCTTTAAACACATCTGAAAGACACATATCCACCCAAGCCCTAGAGTGGGACGCACCGGATCAGTTCATGGGAGCTCAGTATAATGAGGCACAGAGAGAAATGACCGAGCATCATAAACCGTTGCGTCTTCCACCCAAAAGCAACACTGCCCTGGGCACAGGTGGGTATGAGGCAGGAGCACCGAGCCACGAGTGCAGAGCCAGGAGGCCCTGGGGCTGGGATGGCAATGGCACTGGCACGCTGCATCACCCAGAGCGGGTCCTCCCAAGGAAAAAGCAGCTCTCCAGCTGAGGAGCAGCTGTGTCACCTTGCCCCAAGGGTTCTGTTGGGAACTTCTCATTTCAGAGAGCAACAGGGCTTCTGTTGGGGATGCAGCACGGCTACTGACATAAAGTTCAGTCCCCCTCTCCACAAGGCTGCCAGTGGACTTTTAGAAAGGGAAAAATAAGTCATGCTTCCAAAGTGGCTGATCAGAAGATAAATTTGCCCTCTTACAAATTGATTTTTGGCTGCTCTATCTCTGAAAAGCCCGAGCAAGTATGAGAAAGGGATAAAGGTGAAAAATCTGGCTTTTCGTACTGCAAATGATTTGCTGTTTTTAAAATACCAACTGTGCATTTTTAATACAAAACAGCTTTCAGTAATGTGTAAACTGCAAAGGAAGGAGGTTCATTTCTTCAGAAATGCTGAAGGTTCAAATTAATACAGCCCAGAGGATCTGAATTTTATCATTCGGATTTAACTTAATTCTTACCATATGGATTAAAGATTTTGTTTTAAAACCTGGGTTTATTTCCTTTTAAAAAAAAACTACAAAGGGAAATTTAATTGCAAAACAAAGCACTCAGTGATGTGGAAATGGCAAAGTGAGAACTGTATTCCCTTCCTCATTTGCAGTAGGAGTCTCCAGATAGATTTTTAACAATCTCATACTGTTTCTCAAGTAATATCAGAATAATGTGGTTTCTAGGCTACCTCTGTAGTCAGCAGCATTAACTTCAATAGGCTTTCCAACACATTGCAGGATGAAGTATGTTTATATACACGATAAAGTTAACAGCAAATTAACCTGGGTGCATTTTGAATGCAGTGAGATTTAAAACAAATTAATATTCGTTATCTGACTTCTTCCCCTCCAAAATGTGAATCATATGATCTAGTCCTTCTACCAGTACACAAACTGTTGTTTCCTTTCTCCAGCACAAGCTATGAATACACTCCTTTTCTATTTCTGCCCTGTGTAAACACATTTTTCCCAGGACTTCCATATTTCAGTCATATTTCAAGGTACCCTGCAAATAGCACATCCCTGAAGCCATACTGATTGCAATGAGCCATTTACATGCAGATCCCTGAAGTCTCAAACTATGTGCTTTTCATTTTATATGTAGAGTACAACTACTACACCCTGACAAGATTCAAACAGACTGCAAACCCCAGATCATTCACAGCTGAATTTATGTATTTGTACTACAATTCACACACAAAATAAGACTATAAGAACCTATAATAATAAAATGCTATTAAATTACAAAATACTGTCAGATTGAAATATTTTTAACATAGACATATTTATCCAACTTTAAACACATTCGTTTCCATAATTATCTCAGCATCTGCTGTGACATTATATTAAACTTTCACATATGGGTCTCATCTGCTTCAAGCTGAGTTTAGGAAGAGTGTAAATAAATTACCATCATCTTTGAAAGCTGGGGGGGCATAATAAAACTTGAAATACTGGAAAAGTGCAACGTCTGACTAAAACTCTAAAGATATTAAACCAATTATGTGATAACTTGTATATTCATTATATGATATAGGACTTAAATTATGTCTGCTTCTGCTCTACATAATTTGTATATTCATTACATGATACAGGACTTAAATAACTGCTCTAGAAGCTCCTTCAGGAATGGCAAAGAGTCGCCTTGATAGGGAGTCTGAGATTTTTATGATGCTTGACGAAACACGATTCACCTCTTTAGTACATTTCTCCAGTGATAGTGACATTCTTCAGAGGAAAGACTACTGCCTCCCTTTGGAAAAAAAAAAAAAAACTACATATACTGGAATAAGACCTACCATCTTTTCATGCCAAATATAATCATACTTATCATACCAATCTATTTCAACAATATAATATTGCTAAAACAGTTGTTAGGGTTGATTAATTCAAGCTCTTCTTGTTAAAAACAGATGGCACATGCAAGAATAACAAAACATTCTGGAGGGTATCTGATGAGGAACTCCATTATATTTCACTAGTTTCTTATTTATACAGAGCACTAACAGCTGGAGCACAAATAATTACAAAATATAAACAAAACAGAAGGCTGAAAGCAGAAACAAGTTCATTGCATGTATGGACAAGTATTTTTATGGGGTTTGAGCAGATTTCAGTTTAGGATCATTCTGGTTCTCACCCTAAAAAAAATAAAATTGTAAATAATAAACCTCTTTTTGAAACATTTGGAAATATACCTACGAAGAGAGGTAGTAGCACTTTCCTGAGGAGTAGTGTTCCTGTTTGACTGCACTGGGCTACTGCCCATTTATCAGCTCTTGTGATGGCCTGATTGACTCATTACATATCCTTCATTTGTCTAATTTTGAAGGGCTGTTAAATGAGAGCTTGGAAAATGTTCTAATAATAGCAATGCTGACCTCCATGTTCTATAAAATGCCTGAAATGAAAGAAACTCCACAGGAGAAGGGAAATTATGAATTCTGCTGGCTGGCCTGAAACCCACATCTTCGACATAGGTGAAGACAGCAGCTGGGCTGCACAAGGGAGGAAACAGCAAAACATACCACCACCGTTTGAAAAACATAACTGTACATCTGAACGGTGAAAAGTCAAAGATGAAGCCTATCAGGACAGCATTCAGCAGCTGTGGACAATTTTGACATTCAAGAGCCAGGAAAGAGGAAGCAGCAGAGACAGGCAGCAGAGATCCTAAGTCAACAGCTCCACTATACTCATCCATAATCATCCATTATGCACCCTGCCCCTCTGGGAGCTGCCAGTGGTGATGACCAGGTCCAGCTCCTCTGGGATGCCCTGACAGCACCACATACATCCTGGCAGCAATCAGCACCAGCCCAACATCCCTCATCCAGACATTTACTCATGTGAATCCCACTGCCCCTCACATTCCCGATGGAAAACCACACCAGCATGGTACAGGCACACGCACTCTGCCAGGATTTCCATCTGCACCACTAATGCCCAGGGAATCTGCCCCTTCTACTCGGGCACGGACTGCTGCTGCAAGGATGGGCGGAACCCACGGTGTCCACCATGCAGGCAGGCAAGGCTGGCTGCCCTGAGCAAAATCAGGGCACTGCTCCAAGCCCCCTTCTCACTCAGAAAGTGAAAGGGACAATGTCTGGAAATAATTGCCTAACTGCATCCCACTTCAGCCTGGAACGACACATACAGGCTTTCAGCAGCCACGCAAGCTCTTAAGCCTTTTGCACAGCTCTTCCAAGTAGGGCGCAATAAAATAACTAGACCAACTTTTTGGGAAGCCTTAGAATCAGCATGTGATTTCTTAATGAAGAAATCTACATTTCCTCTTCATAATAAACATTCGAGACCTCACAAGGAGGAAAAAACAACACCTTGAGTTAAGTCCTCACTGGGATCATGTGTCAGGTCACAACTGCAATATCCTTCAGCCTTCAAAAGGTGAAGAGTTTACAATTTAGCCTTATACCTATAAACTCCTTTTAGCTTCCTTCCTCTTACTCTCTGAGATACATATTTTAAAAAATTGAACTGCATGGGTTTCCTGGCTTTACCTGAGGCAGGCATCTCCTTCTGCCTCCATCGTGCCTGTACCCCTCCCTCCTGATTTGGCCAGCTCCCAGGAACACCAGGGGACAACCCCACTGCTTTCCTTCTCAGAAATGCAAAGAAAGGAAACTTTGTGTGAAATGGGATGCTGAGCTCAAAACAGATGTTCTGAATACACCACTACGGTATTAGGATGGATTAAACACTTCGCCTTCCCTGTATCCTGCAGTCTGCTGGAAACAAAAGCTTTCCAGGTTCCCAGAAATATTGCTCCACAGCAAATGTTACCACAACAGGACTTGGGCTATAAGGAGCCAGCCTGTGACAGCCTTCAGTCAGAAGCAAAGCCTGATATGACAAGAGCCGAAGGGAATTTTCAGGGAAATAAACATTGCAGAAAAAAAATTGAACAAGTGTGTGCAAGACTTATGCAAGAAACTGCAACGATGGGAGCCACACACAGAGGCTAAACAGAATATGCAATCAATCACTTTCTTTCAGTTAGCAGAATCTCTTCTAGGGACTTTAAATCCTTTTTTACCAGAAACTATAGCTTTGCCTTGATTTTCTGTGATCACACTAAAACAGCATTATTGTGAAAAGTAACAAATTTGCATTTACAAAACATCTGGAAAAATTATCTTCTCCAGTTGGCCTTGACAGGCAATTCAGGCATCAAATATTTTCATATTCTTACTACCATAAACACCAAACCTGTGAACACCATAGTCATCTGGCTCAACACTAATGCGCCACACCAAGACACAGCTATAATTCTTCCCATCACAACAGCCTCTAATTTCAGTGTACCCTGTCCCATGTATACTCAACAATAGTTTAATAACTATCAGCTGTTTCGGAGCAAATCCTCCTTCATCCCTTTCCAAAAGCAGGATAAGCTATTACGGACAAGAACATGGTGCACAAATAAAAGCTCTAGAGCAAAACACATGAAGGAAAAAATCACCGCATATGCACATTTGGACACAAACTCACTTTCTCCCCATTGCCTCATGGCACTCCAGTTACCTTTTTTTTTTTTTTTTCCTTAAAGCTCTTTTTCTCCTCTCTTCTGTTTTGTGGTTATCCCAAGGAGCTCTGGAACATCTAATATTGCCTATCTGTTTTGCCTGCCTGAGCTACCTCAGATTTCTGTTTACACATTAACTCCAGTCATTGTCTGATGTCTTACAGCTCCTCTCTAGGGATGCCGCTGGGGTATGACCTTCAAAAACATTGCACCCCATGCCACTGAGTAGTTGAATGTTATACGAGCATGGTGTTCCTTCATGTAGTCTCTGCAAAGAATTAAAGAAATACCAAATGATTACAACACAGGCTAACATACCCTAAAATCAGATTTGCAATGCAGAAACTAGCTGGGCTGTGTAGAAGGAGCCCCATTCACTGGGGCTTTTCCGTACTCGTATCTGGATTTAACCCCACCTGCTGCACTCTGTCACCTACATGGTATCTCCACTGCACATCTGAAACAGATCAAAGCCTGCCCTATTCCCACCACTACAAACTTCAGATTTCCAAGCTTCCTCCAAGTGCTTTGGTACACAAAGAAGAAAAGCAGCTCCTTCCTCTTTCTTCTGTGTCAAAACAACTTAGCATGATCCATTCCATTAGCTGCACGTTGCAAAAATGAGAACTTAAAAGCTCTGCCTCCCTAAGCATTAGCATTGCCTGCAATTTCAAATGTACTCTCCTTGGGATAACAGCACGCTTCAGGCTGTTCAGAGGAGGGATGGAGGAGCATGCATCCCTCCTTCAGAGGAGCCAACACTTCAGCCTCCATCAGGAGCTGCGAAGGGAACAGGATGATGTCTCCCAGTTAGGTCTGGGGCCAAAGACCAGCAGCAGAGCTCAAACTAGTAATGACCCATGGGGTTAGATGCGGTCCCAGAAAGGATCTCCATGATGCAGGGAATGAGAGCAGCACTTCTGCTATTTCCTGAAGTACAGGCATTAAGGAAATTCAAATGTAAAATGAATTAAAGAGTTCTCAAGGCAAGGACCTATGTTATTTCTGGGTTTAGCCAGTACGCTGCTTTGACTTGATGCTTGAGCAGCAATTACTAGATACAGGGGTGCCAAACAACCTGGAAGTGTTGGCAGGAGCTACGCCAACCTGTCTGCCTTTCTCAGCCTTTCTTACACTTCTAAGCCAGTGGCCCTTCTTGCTCCCAAACTTCTCACCAAGCTGTAGGTCCCATCCAGCTCTTTTTAGCTAGTGGTGCAATAACAACCCTTGCCAGATCCACCTTCCCTTATGCCAGATCCAGCCATGGGCTAGTGCTGAAGCCAGCCCAGCCCAGCCCATCTGGAAAGCCAGGGCTGCGCCGCACAAGAGCTGAGCTGGCTAGCACAGCCCCTTGGGCAGCCCCAGTGGCCAGAGGACGTTGCCAAAGCCCAAGCCACTGAATAATTCTTGACCAGCAGGAGAGTTTAAAAAAAAAAAAAAATAAAATAAAATGTAACCATTTTCGAATAAAACCTTTTTACACTTACAAAATTCCATTAAACCCATTGGCAAACCTCCCACTGACTGCAGCAGGGTGCCACAATTTTGCCCTTCGTATTTTAAGCAAAAAAACACCCAAATAATCCACATAAATAAAATGAAAAAAAAATAAAACCCAACCACCAAACGACATAATGAGAGGCACTTTGGGGATCTTCACATAGGGGCTATCAGACATCCACATACCATTGCGACGTCTTTGTTAGGATCAACTGCCACCTCCCGCTTTTCTTCTTCAGCCATGCAAACACTGTTTGGACACCTCCAGAGCTAGGAAACCAAATCTCCTCCCCAGGGGTCCTGTGCCCATCTGGCTAAAGAGGGTGCTGTTTCCCTGGGTGTGCTCCCACGGAGGCAGGAGCGGCTGCCGGGGGTCCCGGGCGGAGCTGCCTGCTGCCCAGCCTGAGCGGGCTCCAGCCCCACAGACAGCCACCGCACAGACACTGCCCGGGCACTTCTTCTGACTGCAAGTCTAGACAGGAAGCTTGAAAGAAAAATAATTGCTTCCTAGGGGTTGGGGATTTGTTGTTTTTTTTTTTTTTTTTTCCTTTTCAATTAAAAGGATGTTCCTTTTATATGTGATTTCATATAGTCTATATATGATAGACATGACAGTCAGTCACACAGGCACATTAATATCTGTTGCTTTTTCTTTTCCCATGACAAAATAAAAGCCATGACACAATAAAAGCTATTCATATTTTTCAATTGTCTAACTCTGAACTGTTCCTGGAAAATGACACAGTAAATTTTCTAGCTAAACGCCATATTAAACTAGAATTAAGATTTTATTAATATACTAATTAAAATAATTTAATAATTTTAAGTATTGAATAGAAACAGGTGGCACATTTTAATGTCCTCTGAAACAAGTAATACTACCCATAAAAAAATCAAGTTCAGGTGCAATCTAGAAATAAAAATATCAAGCATTGCTACAGAAATGTATAGGAAAGACACCAAGTGAGCAACTAAGGACTTAAACCTCCTCAGGTTATAAATGGTTCATATGGCCTCAGACAGCACTAGAACATATTTTCAAAGCCATTGGATTTGGTTTGGTTACTTATACACCCCCATTCATGGACAGAAAGTGTATTTTCAATCAAGCTAGCTTCACTGCCTTCAATCACCATTTTGTGACACCAGGTACCTCCAGACTATCACCTGTAGTTTGTTCGGAGCAAAGACAGCCTCGAGGGGCCTGGGCTACCACAGTGCATACCAGCTCAGATATGAGGGCTGTGTTGAAGGCAAAGTCAAAATAATCAGCAGTAGGAACCTCCATGCCCGCGAGTTGGATCTGAGCCCCTCGTCTCCTTTAAGGTGTGAATATGTTTCTTTCTCCTTAGCTAAGAGATCTCTTGGACCATTTCCAGGTCTGATAAAATGTTATTCCTTAAAAAAAAAAAAGGGAAAAATAAAACCCCACAGTACCAAAAGAAAGAAAAATTAGAGTTGAGAGAAAAGGTGGTGACAATGATTGTCTCTTCCACTATTTCAGTCATTAATAAGTGTGAAAGAAACTAAAAATGACATTTGGAAAAAAAAACCACTTCACTTAGCAGTGTTTTGGGGAGGAGGGGGAGTGGCTAGATCACAGTCCCACACACTAAAGTGCACCCCACAGCACCTTGGCCCAGGGCAAAGGGCTCCCTGCTGCTCAGAGCCACACAAGCTTTATTCAGACAAGGGTTTTGTCCACGGGATGACGACCACAAGCACCTCAGTCCTGCAGAGTCTGCAAGCACCATTAAGACCACTTGCTGATGGAGGTGCTGGGTTTTGCTCCACAAGGGTACCCGTGCTTCCTGCTAGCCAAGACAACTGCTGGTCCTCAGTGTGGAAAGAACACGAGGACAGAGCAAGTACTGTGACTCTCCTGGAGGAGAGATTTTCCTCTCTGATGTTTGTGGTTCCCCTTATCTATTTTTATCTTCTTGTTGCTACTGCTGCTTATCAGACGTGCAATTTCCTTATCAAATGTTTTGCCACATGGCTTAGTTAAAATAGATGCCATCAGCAAGAGTTTCTTGATATATATATATATTGTATATATATATTCTACATATAGGTTGACATAAATGCTTAAGGAGGTTCACTGCTGGGCCACTAATATGTTGCAATATTTATATATAAAATATATATAAAATGCATAACCAGCTCAATGGGAGAAAGGACAAACATACAAGAGAATTAATGAGATCTAATGAGACAGGGAGGTTGATTCACTTTCATCTCATTGTTTCTGCTACTCTGAAGGTTTTCTGTCATTCTTCACATACCAATGGAGCACTCAGTGAGTGAGACACTTGGCACTTGTCCTCTGGAGACGTTTGAGCAAGGCTCTGCTGGAGGATGCAGTCCTCCTGTTCCCCACTCCCATCTCTGCAGCCTGACAGCTTCCACCACAGCAGGTGGCTCCTGCTATACAAGCTTACACAATGACTGAGGGCTGACGGACTGAGAGTCTCCAGAGCCACTCCAGATTGGCTGGGGTAACTCCAGCTACGTTGATAGATGAGAATTTGATCCTCTGTCCTTGAAGAGATTAGCTTTTTGAAGCAGTTATGCAATTCAGAAAAATGAAAGCTATGGAGCCACATTCTTCTTCTCCTGTTTTACTCTATTTAGCCAGTCTGTCATAATGCTGTTGTACGTGACAAACAACAGAAATGTTCTAGTCCACCAAGGGCATCTTGGGCACCATAAGGTGATCCAGTGTTTTCAAACACTGTTAAAGCAGCACAAAAAGTTAACATGCTGACACAAACACCAGCACCAGCATTTAAATCAAGTAATTAAAATGTTCTGTGGTGCAAAAATGCCATAAATCTCAAAAATTAAGGCTGCCTTCACAGCAGTTTGAGCTTGATGAATTCCCATAATCACTTGAATAGCCTTTCTCCACATATCTTTGCATGACAGAGTCTGAGCATTAAGTTTCTATCATTTCAATAATACTGAGATTTTTTTCTTCAATCTTTTTAGCAGTGGATGATGTATGTGTGCTGCATACCATCACCATCTTCCTGAGCTTTGCAGAAGTATGCTACAAAATCCTAGAGTTATCTTCTTATAAATGTATTTTTGTTTCACTAGTCTCTGTTAAGGAAAAAAAAAAAAAAAAGGCAAGGAAACTCTAAAAGAGCTTATCTCTGATCTTTTTTTCCCTCGAAGACAATTTCCCCCCTTTGCTTACAAGAGGTGACATCTTCTCCACCCAAAAATGGATGGGATTCTTATGAATCCCGTGGCATCACAGAAAGGCAAAACAGAACCATAATATGCCTCATCCGGCAACCTTTCGGCCAACTTTCAATCACCTCAAAGACTTAAATACTCAGGAAGGTATCCATAGAGGAGACCCAGATGCCCTGTGGAGCAGGGAGAGTGCTGAAAACAGGAAGCTGGCAGGTATCTGGGACCTGGAAGCAGAGCAGGACACAGGAGATCAGCATCTCCCTCCTCCCTTCTTTGCAGCCCTCCTGCTCCCCAGCAGAGCCCTGACCTCCCTGCTGGGATCCACAAGGATGTCTCGGCAGAGAGAGCAGCCTGTCCCTCTCCATGAATGCAGCACACAAAACCCACGGACACATGGACCCAGCTCCTTTTTAGAGTTCTGCCACAAGTGACCTGATCACGATGAAGAGAGGACATGAAACAAAATGGAAATGGAAACAATGATGTTTTATGCCCTGGAACAATTTATTAATTATAGCCAACTGATGTTGTAAGGATAGTAACTGCAGACAAGACAGACGTTATTACTAACCATCTGGTCCAATGCTGTGCCCTGAATCCGAGGCTAATCATCAAAATATTTCTCTCACACCCACTCACTACAACAACAAATGCAGCCAAATGTAATAAATTTTCCTTTTTTTTGTTTATCTGCCTATGTCCAGAGATTGCTGCCTTTCAGTTAAGATCATTCCAGCAAGAACAGCGTAAACCCTTCTCTAGCTGCCACATTATCAGCAATTACATGGCTTGAGAGTTATTCTGCCTGGGTTTACCACCCAAGAAGCTATTATTAGATAAATGGAAACAGTGGAAAGAAGAAAAAAGATCAATGCATTAAAAATTGAGCACAGGCAGGTAGCTCTTCTAAACATACATACTTCAGCCTCTCACTGCCACTACACAATTTCTGGAAAGGTTACATGCTTCACTTGGACATCTCAGTCCTAATGGAAGTGCCAATGTGACTCCTCTGCTCCACTGTTCTCCTGCCTCCTCTTGAGCTTCTGCCTCTATCTCCTCATCTGGTCTGCTCTGACCATACTGTGTCTCATGCATGGGCATGAAGACATGCTTAGGCCCAAGGCAATGCTGTTAATCAGCATCAGGAAGCCTACATCAACCAAATGTGCCACGATTTACTTATCAGTGCTCTCAAGTCCTTCTATATGATGGTCCAACCAGTAATAGTTTTCTCTCAGAACCAGTTCTCAGCTATTTTCATGGTTACCTCTCCTTCTGAGAAGATTAGTTTGTGGCTGTAACAACTCACTAACCTCACCAAAGGTCTCCAAAACCATTTTTCAGAGCTTCCCACAGCCTAGACAAATGCTCTTTGACCACTCTCCTTTCCAGAGTTTTTCCTCATTAGTGTAATGCTTAAAGCAACCTTCTATCCATGCATTTTTGACAATACAGGTGTTCAAGCAACAAAAAAAGAGATTAGGGTGTCAACATACTACAGTGAGAAACTCTTGGGGGCAAGAAATGCATTATGAAGGTTAATCATCTACCAGCTGGCACAAGCAGATCTATTATGGCAGTAAACTGCCTGTACTAACATAAAATGCAGTGCTGGAATGTAGCAAATGCACTAAAGCACTACAAAAGAACAATTTCATATCCATAAATACCTATTTTTCATCACAAATGAAACTATTCCTTCCCTCAAAGAAACAGATGTTATGGCAAAGCTGTCTTCTCTTTTAGAATTAATTCATTTTGTCTCTCTTTTTGTCAATACCTTTCTAGCTGGTATGCAATGACTTGATTTTGATTGGTCACTATTTTACCAAGGAAGTGGAAAAGGAAGTAAAAATGAAATCTTCATGAGATGATGAATCTTAATCACAGCAGGGGAAAGGAATATTTTGTGCTACTTATGCAGAAGCAGTGACAAAAGTATGAGGGAAATGAAACGACACAGACTGGCAGCTCAATTACATAGCACCACTGAAGGCAAAAACGTTGTAGTTTAACATGGCTCAGTGTTGCTGCTTCAGGCTAAAGTGATACAGCAAGACAAATATTTTAAACACTCTTAGCATCCTCATTTCATTGTATTTTCCCTTTGAAATTCCTAACCACCACCATTGATGGCTAAGTAGTAACACTGTGGTCAGGAAGTACGCCTGAATTATTACAAAAACAGTATTACTGCAAGTGAAAAAAGGAAAAGTAAAGTGAGACAACACACTAAAATCATTGGTATTTTCTATTTCTACACAGATTTTGTTTGTGGTAGCTGAAAATATCTGTCAAACACAAAAATGCAGCACACGGTCAGTTGACATGGCGTGAAATGTTAACTCTTTCTAAGCCAAGCAGATGCAAAGACAGAGGGGTTTATGGTTGAAGTCTCAGAGGTTGCCTGCCTGACCTTCCACACTAAATACTCAGAGAAATGTGAAAGCCACAGATTTTAACAGATACGCTCTGAAACTTTCTAGTGATGATCTACAACTCAGTATGGACCCTTTCATTCATAATCCACTCATGAAAAAGACCACCAAAATGCCCACAGAAGAAGCCTTCGGTCGCAGACCCACGCTCTGCAATAGCCATCCTGCACTCTGCTGGGTAAGCAGCAATGGAAATTTGGCCCAGACCAGAAAAAGACACACAATTACATTTTTTATTAAGTAAGCTAAATCATGACACTTTTACGCCAGCTACGGAAAACTAGAACGATTCCTGACTCACAAAAATCTTGTTGGCACAAAGTTAAGCCCCAGTTTTTTAAAAAGCAGAAGTAGTCAACGTTGGATGAGTGCTTTGCTCCACATGGCCATAACATTTCTGATCTGCTAACCAGAACCAAGAAGTTAGACAGATTTGTGGTGGACATTTGCTACATGGAAAACAAATCTTGCAGCAGCAACTTGTGTAGAAAAAGTTGTTACCAAAGAGTAGTCTTGCCTTCAGAAAAGTTACCAAGGTGTCCAATGTAATGCCTGTGTTTCCCATAACTAGTCCAGATTGTACCTTATGAGATTAGAACTGTACAGTCAGAAAACTTACATAAAACTTCAAGTTTCAGAAATATGCAGAATTAAGAAAATTAAGATTTGACCAACAAATGGGAGGAACGGGGAGGACCTTTCATAGCCATTCACCCTCTTGCTTACTCAGGTCTGCAGAGGTTAAAAAAAAAAAGGTTCCTCCACTTTTTCTACAAAGCAATTTTTCCAGTCTGATCTCTCCTTTCACCTGAATTCAGACTGAGGCCTAATGTACTTTGACACACCACTATTTTATTTATATTTATTTTATGTTATGTTACTAAGTCCCCAAACAGTGTATTTTTAAGGATGTTTCAGATAAGAATTACCATTCACTGCAGCAGCCTAAGACTGTTGCTAATGCTAAGTTCTTATTAGTCATCCTCCATACACCAACGTTAGCAGAGCTAAAAGTAGCAACAGGATTTTGGAGAAGGATATTCTCCAGTGTAGTTTATACATTAAGTTTTTTTTTTTTTACATTGGCTCTGTATCTTCAGCACAGCCAGTTAAATATGGCACAAAGCAAACTGTCCAGGAAAACAAGGGAGAGCCTTCTGTATTTTCTCAGCCTGCTAGAAAGTGAGAAAAAGGACTGAAATTGTTCTATTTCCTGCCTGTGTTTAAAACGGCATTGGACTCAACTCCGGATAAAATCCAGGAATCTGAAGTCCCCTCTTTGACTAAATATATATCTTCTAGAATGAAGCTGGAATTAGACCACAGCTATCTGTTTCAGATAGCTTGCCTTTAAGTTACAAGCAATGTATTTCTAATTACTCAAAAATTACTCTTCCCATGACAAAAAAAAAAAAAAAAAGCTTGCAGTAAAGGTAATTGAAATGTATAGAACAGAACTACAAATTTTGTCTTCTAGTAAGCATCTCACCTTGCCATAACTTCGCTAGAGGCATATGCGTATTACTTTTAAGATGCAGTCAGAACAGCATGTGGTCACAACAGAAGAAACAAATGGTTTGAGGTTCTTGCCTATGCCCTATTTGACAGTTGTGGATTTAATAAAAGCCAGTTGGCTTAGGTTAAATTACTGGTGCAAAACCAATCAGACATACTTGGGCATGTGCACATGCCCATGAAGGCAGGGATCCGAATGCACGTGGTACTTGCATACGGTCTCTTCTCTTGCTGATGCTAAGGGAAAGATCAGAGGTAAAAGATAGCAGTCACTGAACCACAGGGAGAAACAAGGCTCAGCAAAGGTAAACAAAAGGAAGAAAAAAAGAAGGGAAATTGGAATCCAGAATAAAGGGAGGAAATGAAAAACTGACAGTGTGCATAGCAGAAGGATAAATCTGTGGCTAACCTACAGGACAAAGAGTCCTTGCCAAGCACCATGTGTAACTGCAGTCACATCTTCCCTTATTATTTCAGTTAAGATACCTGCCAAGCGAGGGGAACACTGCACGAGCACAGGTAGGGAAGGTCACATGAATTCCTGGGAGTAACACAGCCAACTTGCTGTTAGCACAAAATAAACTAATGGTATCCCAACCTTTTTGGTCCAAAAGCCAAATAACGTCTGTTATTTTGAAGAGATCAGAGCCATCATGAACACCTGCCAACAAGACTTCTGCTCTATTTCACTCTGCACCCTACAATCACCTTGGAGGGTCCAGCTCCCCTCCACTTAGTCCTCCCAGTGCCATGCGGAGGCAGGGGGATCAGTGCTTCTTGGGATGCACCTTGGGTGACAGGGAACATGCGAAAGGTGTCCCTGGCCCACCCATCCTCAGTGGGAGCCAGGACCAGCAGCTGTCCTTAGATGCTCACTCTCAGCTTCTCCTTCCCTTCACCTGCCACAAATGACTCAGGGTGGTGAGGACACAAAGCCACCACCTGCAAAAGGCTTCCCTGGGCAAGAATAGCTCCACTCAGCTCTCTTGGCCACTTCCATAAAAGAAGCAAGAATTTGAAGAAGCCCAAACCCCTTCTCCCTCCCTTCTAACTGGTACAGCAGGGGAGCACCCAAGCCAGGTAGGGGTAGGGGCTGCCAAGCCCCCAGCTCACACTGTGGCCACAGCTGTGAGCCCAGCAGTGGCCACACTGCAAGTGCCAACACACTGTTCGTGCTTTCCCATAAAAGACTCTCTTGATGCAGTTCAGGGACCAAATTTTTGGATACAATGAAATGTGGTTTTCCCTCCTAAACAAAACCGTCCAAAGGTACCAAAAGTGACAGTGGCCCAGCCCTACATACAGGGAGCCCTCGCCAACCCCAAAACATTTGTTTGCTTTCACCGTGTCCCCAAAAATAGCTGTTGCTCCAGGAACTACTTCAAGCTTCTTCAGAGCAGCTGGTGGATCTGAAAGATGTCTTTTACATTTCCACAGTATCACTGTTGACCTAGCCTGCAACCCCATCTCCTAATTTGGTAGCAATCCCCTGGCTTCTCCTGCTGTGGGGTTTGTGCTTGCTTGCAGACTGAGGAAACTGCTGCCAGGCAGGGATCTGTCTCAGCACAGAAAGGGGTAGCAGAAACATATGTCTAGGAAGCCTGCACACCAGATAACTTAGATCCATGCTCAGTAAAAGAGTAAGCATGAAAAGAGAATGAGTGGTTAAGTATACACCAAACTACAAACAAGACTCCTTAAAAAGAAATGCAGCACTGCTACCTATTTTTACCCCACCGTGTGACAAAACAGCTCTTTCTAGCGTTTTTGGGACAGACACCTGCTCCTCTGCCTCCTGAATACACCCCTTGTTTTAGGGGAGCCCTGGGCTCATTTGTAGCTCCTTGTCTCTCAGACAGGTCACTCCTGCCTGGTTGTGGACACCAGTGTCAACCCTGATTCAAGATTAGGATTTTAAACCCCAGCACTTCATTACTTCACCCTCAGGTGAAGGGGAGGGAGAAGTCCATTATTAGTATAGTGGAAGGGGGGTGTTTGCTTTCATATCTGTATTTGCTAGCAAGAATCCTACCTTAGACCCAAAAAAGATCCTTGACGAAACTCCATTTTAAAAAAAAATACACATTGCAAAAAGTTTCTGCTTGAATAAAATAGAATTTTCTGATACAAAATTAATTTTAAAATATTTGCGACCACCTCTACAAAAGCTTCTCCTTTTGCACTCACAGCCCCAGCACACACTCTGCTAGTGTGCAACAGCTTCAAGGTGAGACCAAGTTCTAGTGGGCCTCTCCTACAAGAAGCACATCCAAACACAAAGGTAGAAGGGAATTCTCCCTCTATTTCAGCTGCAAGGATCCTCTGCACAAGTACAGAGAAGTAGCTGCAAAGAGTCCTGTTTGCCCTGTGGGATGGAAACATATAAATTCCAAATAATTCAAGGTGAGACCCAGAGAAAAAGCATCCAGTCAGGATAAAAAATTCCAGCTGTATGCTGACCACAACAGAAACCAAGACAACTGTTCAGGGAGCTGTGCCAGGCATCCAGATGCTGCTGCTGGCATAAGGAGATCTTCCACAGTCTGATAACAGCTGGTTCCAGGGACTGCAGCCAAAGACTGAATGCAAAGGAGAGAAATTAAGAGAGAGAAGGAAGGAGAGAGAGAACTGACAGCTCACCACCCAGCCAGTGTCCTTCCTTCTACACAGATACATGCATGTTAGTTACTAACCATTGACATCCATCTAGAAATTGAAACTGAACATTTTTATATAAAAACAAAAATGCACTAGTGTACCAGGGCCTATGCCCTTGAGATGAACAGAACCAGACCTCACTGCTCACCTAGTCAGGGCCACTGCAGGCAAAGCATTAGGATACTTTCATAGAATCCTTTAGGTTGGAAGAGACGTTTAAGATCATCAAGTCAAACCATTAAGCCATTAGGGCTCTAAAGTCCTCTGCTAAAACAGATCAGAATCTGTCAGGGCTGGAATGGACCACAAGGATCACCCAGTTCCAACCCCTCTGCCATGAGCAGGGACACCTCCCACTAGATCAGGCTGCCCAGAGCCTCATCCAGCCTGGCCTTAAAGACCCCCAGGGATGGGGCCTCAACCACCTCCCTGGGCAACCCATTCCAGGGTCTCACCACTCTCATGGTGAAGAACTTCTTCCTCACGTCCAGCCTGAATCTGCCCACTTCCAGCTTTGCCCCATTCCCCCTAGTCCTGTCGTTACCTGACAGCCTAAAAAGTCCCTTCCTGGCTTTCCTGTAGGCTCCCCTAAGATACTGGAAGGCCACAAAAAGGTCACCTCAGAGCCTTCTCTTCTCCAGACTGAACAGCCCCAACTCTCTCAGTCTGTCCTCATAGGAGAGCTGCTCCAGCCCTCGGATCTTTGATGAGAAAGATTGCTTGAGAGCATGAACCTAAAATCCTCTCTCATGATAGGGACCACAGGATGGAGCAGAATCACCAGGAGACATAAACACCATCTGAGACAAAGGGGTGACAGAAGGAAAATTTCAAGGATGGATAGCATTGAAGCACAACTCAGCCAGAGGAGCTTATTCCCAGGCCTTCACTAACAGCATCGCTAAATCTAGTTCTCAGGAGAGCAATAAGAGGATCTGGGCTGTATTAGCAATAGGACGTATGTTCCTCTTGCTTACATTCAGGAAGGGATGCAGCAAAAACATTTTTCCTGGTAAGATCCTTAGTTCCTAAGTGACCCAAAAAGAAAAAATAATGTAGACATTATTATTTTTCAGTAACTCTTACTAACATCTCCACCAAAATTCAGATCCTGGCATTTTTCACACGACCAGAACAGACCAAAAGTCTAGGCTGGCCCAGCCCCAGGTCCTGGCACATGGAGACACCTGGCGAGGAGTACGAGTGCACAGCAGCACAGCTGTACAACAGGCTCCTCTGGCCACTGGCCCAGAGCAGGAGCCTCTGGCTGCCTCCACACCCCCAAATACTGCAGCACCAGAGGGGCAAGTGTGCAGCACAGAGGAACAGATCACACTGAATGTCTGTTTGCACACTGAACACAGTAGGCGGGCTTCTGATGTGCACCTCCTGGGTAAGTTCCACCTAAAATGAATCCAGCTTGTGAGCCCTGAGACCACTCCAGAGCAAACCAGTGCAGAGGAGGCAAGGATGGATCAGGTAACTGCTTCAAAAACACTGTTTCTGGTTTGTTCTTTATTCCTTCTCTGTAATTCCTAAAAATTTATTTGCATTTTTGACAGCTACTGAATTGCGTTTGTATAAGACTATCAACTATAAACCCAAGATCTTATTCCTAAGGCACAATACATTACTTAGATCCACAATCAGTAGCAAAAAATTAGACATTAAAAATCAGAATTGTGCCCAGCTTTTGCTTTTTTATTTTAAGAATCAGATCACAGTTACAGTCAAATATATCCCATTCCCAAAACCACAATTAATCCCTGCATCAGATTTTCTCTTGACATTCCAGATCACCAGTGAGCTTCAAACCAGCTACTTATTTGGAAAGAGTATCTCAGAGGAAGATGTTATTTTCCTCCACTTCACAGAACAAACATTTTATGGTTGGAAGCACTGGACAAACCAGACAGCGTGGTGAAAAGTGACAAAAGTAACTGCTTTTTTCACAAATAAGTTTATCACCAAATTAAGTCCTACTGCTGGCATCTCTGCAGGACTGAAAGGTGGTCCTTTATGCCACCAGAGAAGTTTTCCAAGCATAAATTACATCAAGCTAAATAATCTGATGTTGGAAAGAGAGGGCCCTCGAGGCAGACAATGCATATAAGGTAGGTCATAGCTCGCGGGGGGACCCTGGAACAAAGGGGCAAGGTATGCCAGTGATCCAAGCTGAACAATATGAAGGACACCCTGTTAGAGCTGACAAAAATCATGTGTGCTGGGTCATTAACCCTTTGTGGGTCTTGCTGGCATGCTTCAATTGCATTTATTTTCTTTCTAAACCAAAGTGGACCCTCATAAAAGACATTAAAAATCATCACTGACCTAGAAAAGTTGTTCTCCCAAAAATGCATAAACTCTTTGATTCCTCTTGTATCTGCTTAGCATAAAAACAACTGCCACTATAGATGCAGTGGCGGTATGCCTCATCAGGTTGCACTAAGGGTGCTAGCACAAAGGTGGGGAATGACAATACAGGTGAGAAAGAGGCCAGAAACCCCTGATTTTAGGGAACCTCCCTTCTCAGGCCCGAGGACTTTGGAGTTGATACATTCACAACAGACAAACTGTACTGGAGATGGAGATGTGGTCCTCAAAGGAGTCAGCCAGCACCCCATCTAGTCAAGCATCTCCCAGAGCCTGTCCTGCTTTGGTAAGACTTCATCACACCTAAACGTTAAAAACACCTGCTCAAAAAATTGTTCTAATAAATTTGCATTTAGATTTTTAATTCACTCTAGTCAGAACAAGAATTTAAAATCCTTGAAAGTATTCCCCTGTCCATATGCAGTGATTTATGGGGGTCATGCATGCTAGAGAATTTTCCCAGAGTAGTCTCCCCTTCATTTATCATGTCTTCAATAACTCATTTGTGGCCTTTGCCCAGAAATAACAGAGCTATCCCCATGCTAATGCTGATAAAGCTTTTCTTTGTATCATCCTGTATTATATTCTCTATTTGCCATTATAACAAACATGGATAGATGCATTAAAATGTACTAAATTAAGGAATTACAAGGAGACAGGATATAGGTTTTCTACAGCTTTAAATAATGGAAAGAAAAACGGTCGTATCAACAAAAAGCCCAGAGCAGGAAGACAGCTGATTCAGCATGAAATCAAATAAACATGCACGGAATGAGGTCTACAAGAAGGCAGGATCCATCCAAGGATTCAAGATCAAAGGGCAGGCAAGGTGAGAGGGCAGGGACTACAAACCTTCTCACACCTGTGGAGGGTAGCAACTGGTTGTCAACAGAGGGAGTAAAAAGCATCTAACAATATCCTTCAGAACAAACTGGCTATTGATAGCAGCTTGGTGGAGCACAGCAAAGGCATTTAGAGACTGCAAGAAATTAACACCTCTACCTCTGATCTGCAGGCTGCAGCTTTTTATGAGGACCATGTTTATGATAAACTGATGTGTATTTTGGTTTTCCTCTCTCACCTTTGAGCTGGGATCCAAAAGGACATAAAGACTAAAAATGGGAAAACATCAATCTGCTCAGTTCCCTTTTCAGTAAGTCCACCCTGGAAGATTAACTGCAGCCCAATTTCAACACAGATATCAAAGGATTGTGCAGAAAGGACTGGGGAGAATAACGGGGAAATAAATAATCCAATAATCAGATTCAAACATTGGACCCAGCTCACAAATCTAATGCCCAAGTGAAATAAAATATGAGCAAAGCACGGGCAACAAGGAAAGCTGATATCACACATTGCTTGAATATTCCAGGCACGGGCCTAGTTACTTACGAGCATACGTTGTTTTGACTAGATGCCCAACTGCTATGTAAAACTGATGACAATAACTTTAATGAGAACTTAGTGCACCGTACCATAAATGTGAAACAACGGTGCAATAGTCTGCATATATTTTTCTATTACTTTGTTAGGGATATTTATTTTAAAATACAATCAGCCAAAACAAACAGCTGCCCTTAATCTCTTCCAGTACATGAGCAATCTTCTTCTAATATTTCCCAGATTGTGGGTTTGTCTTTAAAGAAAAGGAAAAAAAAAAAAAGTCGTCCTGTTTGGATCCAAGAAGTCACATGCAAAACGCCCAGTGTTACCTCTTGCTGCATCACCCACTGCGCCAGAGAGGTAAATCCCTCTCCTGTTGGGAACATCTGCATCCCAGGCAGAGGCTGAGAGCCCAGCCTGACATTTCCACCAGGCAGCGATGGCACTCCTCCCAGGACAAACAGGTGATTTTTGTCAGTCTGCAGCATTTCATGATGGCACTGTTCCCTACTAGTGTCTATGTGCCAGCTGCAAGCAACAGCGTTTCAAAGTTTGAACAAAAGAAATAAGAATCAACATATTACCTGATCCTGTGTATTTTTAGAACTAGGTCAATAGTTATTTTATTTTCAGAGCCAAGGAAGTTTGAGCAAGATGAACTTGGCCAATCAGTACAAAATGTATTCATTATTTTTGCATGTGTATTGGCTTAGATGCCTAGCCCTGCTTTACCCTTCTAGTACTGGAATGAAACACATTATGCTGAAGTAGATAAACATCCTGGATTCTTGACCTTCACTACTTACTCTGCCTAGTTTATTTTTTGTATCAGAAGTGTAAACTACACACATGCTCACAGGTGTGCATATACTGCATATAAGCAATTACGTGTTTCCAAGCCATAAAAGCATGATTCTGCTTTTGCAAGTTACTTGTGTCAGAAAATGAAACTACAATGGAGTCAAACATTTATCTGATAAAGTCCAACTCTCTTACAAAAAGCATGTATCGTCTTTTTCCCTTCCACACAATACAATCAAAGAAAAGATAGTTTCTCTGGTAACAGTTCCCAACCCTGTCCTGTCAACACTTATCCTGAACAAACCCTAAGCCACAATTTTTTCTCCACCAATCTTGTTCCTAGTACTTATTTCTGATTTTGTGCATGGATTCCTAACAATTTTCCCTTGACCGCTTGTGTTTTGAGCCATGCCACCTTCCCATCCCAGGAAAGTTTACCAGATGACAAGGGATACTGTCTTGCCTCAAAGTTAAACCTCTATGCCAGACAAAGGACAGAATTTTAGGGAGCAGAGGCCCTCAGGCTTTCAGCTGGTTTTATGATGCTGTTCTTGTTTTCACTACGAATAAGTCAAACTTTTATTAAGGTTTCATCCAGTCCACAGTAAGACGTTTCCTATTCAGTATGAAAAATATGAAACTAAGGGAAAAAAAGGAATCACATTTTCAAACAGGTTAGGTATCTGACATCTGGAGCCAATGTATCTAACAAAAATTAGCATAAGTGTTCATTTGTTTTTAATGGATTTAATTCTGAAAAAAAAAATAATAATAAATAAAATTCACAAGTTGTTTTATTTTGGCCACAAGCTGCTGGGGTAGATACAGGAACAGCTGGCCTCATTAGAGGTCAGGCTGGATCATCATGTTCTGTTCTTGCCTTAAGGTCTAATACATTATTCTGGAATAGAGCAGAAATCAATCTGAAGAACATGGAGGGAAAGGGGTTTTTTTTTTTTTGTATCTGCATTTGAAAAAGAAGAAAAATGCTAAAGTAGAAATACATGCTGTTGACTATTGCCAGTCTATTGTGAAATACACATTTTAGTCTTCAAGTCTCACTGCAACATGGTCCCAGATAGGATGGGAATTGGCATAACTTTTCTAATATGTAAAGCAAAGTATTTAACATTTAAGGATTTGATGTCTCCTCTGTGATTTTTCTGTGTTATGTTCACACGCATTATTGCCTTTTTGTAAAAATAACTTTATTTATTTTTAAAATATAAACTCTGTATCATGAACAAAAATAACACTCTCTCAGCTGGATTTCCTGCCACCCCAATTCCAATGCTGAAAGATGTGGAGGAGCAAAACCTTAAGAACTAGATATCTGCTCAGATTTGGCAAACATGGTGAGAAAAGGGTGGCAATGAAGATTGCATTTCATCAAATTAACTGCTCCCATCTAACAGAAATATAAAGATTTTCCCCTAGCATCCATCATGCAATAATGACTACAATTTTTCTCCATCATGCACTCACTTAACCAAAGAAATTTCAAGTTCAGTTAAATCCACCCTGAATTTTAGAAAGTCAAAAGTGGTTTCTAGGTGATGGTTATAAAGTTTGTAGTTCAGTGAGGACATCTCTGGCACTTGGACAGTCCTTCATATACAACATTCCTATTCCAAATTATGCAAGCAATACCCTGGGAGGCAGTGGAGTAGGAAAATGAACCTTTTCTGCTTCATTATATGTACCATAAAATGCCAGTAAAAAATAGCCATTCAAGAGTTTTTAGAAAGCAAAAGAAGGAACTGAACACTGTGAAAATTAAGGCAAACTCGAAAAACTTCAGTTCACCACTGTGTTAGTCATAAAATAAATTAAACTCCCTGTTTTATATCAGCTGATTCTGCAATGCTGGCACAAAAAAAAAAAAAAAAAAAAAAAAACCACAATGGCAGCACAAACTTCCCTCAATAGCAAAGGTCAGTAGATATTACTGGGAACAGATGTGCAAGGAATAAGGTAAAGAGATGCTACTGTAATTTTTGGAACTACTTTATACAACTCCACCATCACAAGCATATAAGAAGCACAGTTAAGAAGGAAGCAAGCACCACATATCTAGATTTCTGTATTCAATTATTTACTATAAACTGCTGGAATTTGGCTTACAAGATTATTTGCCTGAAGCACTATGAAGTGCCTTAGGTATCTCCTACTCCAAATGAAGCCACTGCACCTTGAGAAAACTGACAGGAGAGAGCGATACTTCTGGCATAACATTCTTTTGGGAAGACAGCAGAATTCAAAGCCTTGTCAGACTGTGATAAGCATCCTGTAACAACCTGGCATATTTGGGGCTCTTTTAGAAGACTGCTTAACTAGGAAGTTGAGACAGCAAATGTTGAGAAACACTTTCTCTAAACATTCAACCTGGGGGTGAGGGAGTTATCTTTTCAAGCTGGTAACATGATCTGTAGGCTATTTTCTTTCATAATTACTTTGGACTAAGCACATATCAGCAAAGACACAAAGATGCTCCAAAATATTATGAAGAGCAATGTGGCTGAAGAGAAAGTCAGCAGAGATTCAGGAACCATTTTCTTGATTCCCTGATGGGCTATTTGGTAGGAGAGCCACAAAATAAAACTCCTGCTGGGTTGTATGACAAACAGTTTCTTAACATCAGCTGTAAATGTCTGGGTTGATATTTGTGTACACGAAGTGGTGATGTTTGGTAGCTGTCTTGGTGCTGCTTTGTTTTGATCCCATTCCTTGCAACACTATGAGATGGTTACTGTCCAGGCTACAGCCACCAGCTGAGAGGTAGAGTAGGATTTCATGTGCAGTTAGCTTCTGCAGAGCCCTGAAAACTGGACACTTTAATATCAGATTAGACTTCACTTAAAGATTTAACCAAGTGCTTCACTCCATGAAAAAAAAGTAGGAAGTACAGCAAGAGAGACAAGTCCCATAAGGACTGCACTCAGGAGATGAGTATTTGTTTCACTTTCACTATTTATGGCACACTACAATGCAGTAACAATTTCTAAAAATGCAGGGGAAATACTCTGGAAGTGTTACTGCCTTTTAGACACCTGTTAAGAGTTTTGACAAACCCATACAAACCAACATCACTTATATAACACATACACTGCCATTAAGGTCTAAAAGCTTTAAAAAGACGAGTCCAACATTATGTCATTACTCATGAGCTGCAAAACCACACAGGAATGATGTTGTTTATCTTAAATGAATGTTGGTAAAAGTCTTCCACAAAACTAGACTGTCAAGTGTTTTCTGAAAGTTATACTGTTTGAGGAAGGTTTGTCTTAATCTCTATCATCAAATCTCCAGCCAGGGGAATATTCAACCTGCAGTAGGCAGGAATAAGACAAAGGTCCACACATAATCTCCACAGCCCTACGGGCTGGTCCAAGTTCATAGACTCGCAGAAGTTCTTGGCACAGTGATCCTCTAACTAGGAATGCAGCCAAGTATGCATGAGGGATGACCAGGTGGGTCTTGCAGGAGCCATCTCAGGTTGATACAAAACAGTATCAGCCATGCTGTCTATGTATTGACAATATCCCGGCTGCCTTCATGAGTAATCATCCTCATGAACTGATGATGTGTCTGGTTTGAAAGGATGCTTTTTTAACTGTGTGAAGAATAGTATTCTCCTTTCCTTATAGCTGCCTTTCCAATTAATAGATTTTGTTTATATCTGTTTGTAACAAAAATAAACTAAATTTAAATAGTCACATTATATGCAGAATATACAGGATGCTTTTAAGCTTTTGAGAGATTCAAAACTTTATTCAAATAAGGAAAACTTCAAATAACTGAAAAGACACTTACTACAGATCAAGTTATTCCTCCACAGTTACAGTGACTTTTACTTAATGTAGTTAATCCAAAAGTCAGCAGCTCCTGTCCTCATTTTGTGCAAAGGCAAGACTGGAAAATACATTATAGAAGGGCCATTAAACATAGTGCAGCTTTCTAAAACTTGGAAGAGCATTGTTTCCTGTAATACTTTACAGTTCCAAACGTTTTTGTTGTGATACTATGCTTCCTCAAGTCTTCTTTTACCCTAAATGACTACAGTTATTTAGCAGTATGAATAGAAGGATGGGGGAAAATGTCAGAAAATGCAGAAGTTCTGTAGGCCTCTCCCATGAAGCCCAGGACTGGAACAGCTTTACAGGGCTTTATGCCAGCATAAAAAGTTAAAGCTGTCTAATTCAGTTTTACATAACGATGAGGTGGCTGGAAATCATACAATAATGACCACCTCCAAACAAAGTCCCCTGTCCCTCTTTTCATGAGGGTGATAGTACTGAATCAACGCACTAAAAAGCTGGTATCACATGAACCATTCCTCTTTAGGAGAGACAGGCAGCCTCAAGAGCAGATATCGAAGACACCAACTTGAGAAAGAGCAGATCTGAGCCATGAGCTGGGAGTTTTTCTGTAGCACTATGCCAAATATGACATCATGCTTCAAATACAAACAAAAGCTAATAATAGTTTCTGATCTTAATTTACAAAACAGAATTTTTACACGTTTTTGGAATCTTACCAGATCTGAAAGATCCATGGAGCCTTATCATCGCCCAGGGGAACGTCCACATGCCTCCCCGGCTGACACCAAAACTGATTAATCAACTAGCACCGCTAGAAACAATTAATTGCTCCGCATCTGGTGAAGCATCCCACAAATATTCAAAAAAAAAAAAACCACCACAAACAAATTATTGATTACCAATGGCCAAAGCCCATTTATCAATGGAGAAAAAATTCAATATTTGACTTGAAGCAGGCCAAGTTCCTGCTTCATTTCAATCCACTGTTTTCTATGGTAAAAAAAGTCTTTACAGGGTTTTCAAAAAATGCTATTAACACAGCAGTCACCTGGTAAACCTCCTTGCATTAAAAAAAAAAAAAAAATCTATATGGATGATAGAAGATATTAATTTTATTAAAACTTTATCAATTTTGAACTTGGTTCAGTAGAGACTCATATACAATGGTTCTCAAAGACAAGGAAAAAAATTATTGAGGAAAAGTCAAGGAAGCAAGCACAGAAGCCATGAGAACAAATCATTCTTCTGGTGTTAATGCATTATTTCCAGCTGACACCCAGCAGATGGAACAAACTACTTGAATTATTTTACTTCCATAGAGCAAGACTGTGCATTTCAGTATATCACAGCTCAACCAACCTTTAATATTTATAATCACAAGCTCACACTTTTAGGCTGCAGAAAGCATTTAGCTAAGTCAAACCTGAGGACTACAGTTAACATCATGCAGCAGATAGCTGGTATTTCAAATAGCTGCAAACACTATCATAGTCATGTAATGAAGAGTTTTCTAATTTCAAGACTGGAGCACTGTTTCCAAATGTTGGTACTGAAACATAAACAGTTTAATGGCTTGCAACTCAGTACAATCTTACTATGCATAAAGTAATACGCCTTTCTGGTATTGCTACCCCCACAATTCTGGGGATTCAGACTTGCTTCATCCCACAGGACAACCAACCAATGCAATGAACTAAAAAGATTGCCTTGGATCAACTAATTTCATTTCATTTTGGACAGAAGGGCTTTCTAATTTCCCTCTAATTGCAAAAATAATCATGCTTTTTAATATCTGAAGGCTAGTCTACCTTTTATCCTTTCCTTCAGTTTTAGTTACAGATTCAGCCTAGGGGCTTGTGCTTTAATTTGAGCCAAGTGCTGAATACTTCAAGTTCTAGAAACAGATCCTAAACTCAAAATTTCTAATAAACTTACTTCCTTTTCTTTAAGCTTTCCCTCTTCAATATTTTCATTCCATAAAAGACCACTTCCAGGGCAGTGAAATAAAACAAACTGTAAGAAAAAAGACTCTGGCAGGGTCAGAGGAGATATTACCCTTCACCTATTAGACACTAAAAGATCAAAGTTCCTAGATGGTCTGTTCCTCTTTCCACGTGTTTATAGATCTGGGGTGGCTTCTCTGCAAAGCATATAGCACGTACAATCAATATGGTTAAAAAAAGTCTAGTTATTTCTCATGAAATAAAACTTTTATAGTCACATGCATTAAAAGTACCAAAACCTGACGAAAGCAGCTTAGTCTCTACTTAAAGCACCGGTGTGTAGAAAGGCTCACCAAACGGCGGTGGTGTGATGGTGGGTGTGAGTGACCTGGGCCCAGCACCACCACGGGCTGCCTCATGGGCCACCACAGGGCCAAGGACACCGGAGGAGAGAGGCAGGGGCGCGTTGCCTCCTCAGCCCACAACGGAGGGGATTACCCAAAGCAGCTCTCTCTGGGAACCACCCACAAGCCAGACCCCTATAATTAATCACTTAGTTCTAACTACTTTGCAGAGCAGGCTGCAAAAGAGCTAATTAGGCTCTCAAACTACCTAAAATGCTGAAGCAGGAAAGAAGAATTTGCTTGAAGTATACCCTTAATAAGTTTCTGTGATTTTAACTTTTTTTTCTTACTTCATTCCATTCCTGTAAATCTGTGTTTTGAGTAAACATGCTTTTATCATTAAATCTTCTCAGTGATAAAGCTGACTCAGAGTAATATGACACAGACCAAGACCTCCTCCTTTGCAGGGTACCGAGTCATCTTTCCAGGATGAACCCATAGCTCTTTTTGTTTCTCACTGAATAGCTCAAAGCCTTCCTGAAAGCCTCTCAGCAATCTGCCACAGGGGCTCAAGCTTTTGGCTGTAGCTTTTCAAAATCTAATTGCCTACGCAGACCAGCCTCTCCAAGCAGTGTGAAGACAGTGGGAGAAAACCCCAGAATTCAAGGATCAAAAGAAATCATTTTCACACTCAGCTTTCCAGGAAAAAAGATAAATAACGTTATAACAAATATTCAACAGGGTCCCTATTGAAACAAGCATGCTGGAAACCTGAACTCCAGGTACCACTTCAGCCATGAACAAGAGTTTTGGTGCTTGCCCCACTAGTTTGGAGAGAAATAGGAGGGGAATATCTCAGCTGAGACATGCAGCCTAACTAGAAAGTCTCTTCATTAGGGTGGTTGATTACGGACCGATTGCCACAGGTACAAAGGAGGCCCGTTCACCACTCCTCAAGCTATCACAGGAGGGGATCACCCCCATGGGCAGCCTACTCTGACTGCACTTGCGTGTACAAGGCTCTGAGTGCAGCAGCTGGAGCTGGACCATGGACAAAACGGTCCACGTCGTTGGGGTGCCAGCAACTGCAGTGGGGCTGTGCCTCAGGTACTTGCATGCCCTGGTGCCATCAACTGGGGAGATCTGGATCCAGGGGCAGCTATATGTTAGATTAAGAACATGGATGTGCATGTATGTTCTTAATATGCTGTACCTATATAGATGTGCTATATAGATGTTTATATTTGACTTTCATCTTAAATAGCTGGAGAGGAGAAACAGGATCAGGCCATCTAGGCCACTCATGTGTAACTGCTGTGTGTCCTCTGTTCTGCGTTGATTTGTGTGCATATATAACCATGTATACACACACACATATATGTGGTGTGCATACTGGGGACACGTGCTGGACCTGGGGACAGGGAGCCACAGCAGCCTCACCTCTCTTTGCCTGCTAGATTCTGCACCCCCTCACTCTATGCTCACTCTTGAAATGCTACCAAACCTTCATAATCTATTTGTTAAATCATAAAATACTTTTTTCAGCTCCACATGAGATCTCTGTACCCACTTGAATAATCCTAATGACTACAGGAGGCTTTAAATACCTTTACACAACAATTTACAACATGAAAAGGCACTGGCTTACTTCGCACTGCTAAAATGCTTACTGTGTCCTCTTCAAGCATCTCACAAAGTGATCAAAGAATCACCCTTCTTTTAATGCCAGATTCTTGCAAAAAGATATTTCATCACCTTGATCACGTATATCTGAATGTTGTTAAGAGTAACATAGACAGAACAAGGAACTGGACTAATTTTTTTATTTTTTTTTTTTTTTTTAATTTGTTTTTTAAATCTATATATAGGTAACTAGGACAAGTTCAGGAGTCCATCCTTATCAAGAAAATACTGCAAATACACACTTGGGAGAACTGTTTCCTGCTCTCTGAGAAACCACTTCAGCTGTGGAGTACAATGAGGGTGTATTATTGAAACAAGAAAACACAGGGGCAGTTTATTCACTGGCTCAAAGGGGTTGGAAGAGTCTAGGAAAAATCAAAATGAGGAACCAGTCTCCAGTCCTTTGATCCTGAGAGTGAACTGCACTTAGGAATCAAGAGGTTCACAGTTAAGTATTAGGTACTGCTTTTCACTGCAGTATAAAAATAGAAAGCCTCAAAATAGAAAAAAGAACCATTTCTCCTCTGTTAGATTCATCTTGAAAAAGTAGTAAGCTTTGGTTCCCAGTGTTTACAATGGATGAGATAAGCTATACCATGAAAGCTGGAGTCAGCTGCAAACACAAGAGAGTTTTAACACTGCTAATTTCTTGTAAGAATGAGAGTTCTTTGGTGGAGGTCCAGCTTCTGAGAAAGGGATTGACACAAAGTTCACTGAAGTCTCTCTCTGACTACAGATGGCTCTGCGTCAGGTCCAGAGGGCCACACAATGTGACTTTCATCTATCAAGCAGGAGCTCCAGAACCTGATGGGACACAGCAATCTCCATCACAAGCAAGATCCTGAAGGTAGCAAAGGATATTCTGCTGCTGGCAAGTACAAGAAAATGCAAAGAGGAGACACCAGACCAGTGCTGTCACATTCCTGCTGCTGAATTCTACACTGGCCATTGTATTCAACAGCAACCACAGGTTTCTACAGGGTCCATGAATTAAAACTCTTTGGTGGGAGATACAGACTAAACTGGGACGTCAGAAATATTATGGGTTACTATAGGTATCCCTTTCACAAATGTGCAGTTTAAAGCACTGTAAACAGGGACAGACATTTCCCATTTAAGGCTGTGGATATTCAAGTATTATGAAACAAAATCTAAGCCATAACTTGAAAGAGTATGTTAAGTAAACAGAGTCAGCAAAAGAACTGATATTACCTGAGTTCATGTGACTGAAGCCATACAGCTGCAATCCAGGTTTGCAATCTGCGGTCTTGTATCTGTGGCTGCTGCTTCATGAAACAGAAGTGGTCACAAGACCTCCTGTTTTTCCTAAGACTATGCTTAGGAAGAAGGTTAGACACTTTTTCCCCGAAAATAGCTCCCTTACAGCTAGCTGTGTCTTATCTCACAATAAAAGTTCTCATGATGTCCTCTGTTAAAGCCACTTAAACTAATGTGAGATATGTGCTTCACCCCCTGCCTAATGACGTCGAGCTGCACCACACACCATCCAGCCCAGGAGAACAGTCACACACATACAGCGAGTCCTCCCCAGCGAAGGGATGACCTGGGATGGGCAGACGTCTCCCTTGGGGAGGTGCAACGCTGCTTCCCAGGGGTGAATGAAAAAATAAGAGGTTGTTATTGAGCTTAGTTTAGTGCGAACCCTATTTTCTAACTCTGCCAATTTTAATATAAACAGATTTTTATTTTACTTCAATTTGAGTTAAGGAACAATTTACTTTGTGCTAAGAAACACATACGTAGCGTAAAGCTGTTACAACACGTTTTAACAATACCTCCACTAAAAAGGATTTTTAAAAAAAGTGTTTCCTACTAAAAAAAATTGTGTGCATCCATTATGAGGTTGGTTCCCAATATAAATTTTCAGTAGTCTAGCTCAGGAGGTTGAAATTCAAAAGCAAGCTTTTCACCATTTATGGCATGTGTTTTCTTCTTTACATTGCACTCTGCCTTCAGACAAGGCCAGTCAGAGTTTCAGTTCTTCAACAGCATAGCTATGTTATTGTACATGGATTCCCAACTCTAACAAAATTACTTGTATCCAAAATAAAACTGTTGAATGAAATTAGGAAAAATACTTCATGTTCATAGCAGCAACACAGCTATTTACAGCAGCTTAAATGCCCTGTTTCACATTTTGAAAAATTAATTTGGAAGCCAAACTGCATAACCCTGTCTCTTTAAGAAAATTAGGATTTGTCATACTAAATGGCACACATAAACATTAAATATAAATCACATCCATTGCACTAACCTGGTTATTTTTAATCCTAAAAATGCAAAGTTAAATTGTTTGTGGGCAAAGTCATGTTGTTGACCATTGAAAAAACACCTGCATATGGGTTTCAATGGGCTGCATGAGCAATGGCTTGGGATGGAGATACACCGGGGACATGCACGCCCATGTAGGTCCATACACAGGATGCTCTACTGTGCCCTGTCACAGCAAAATGTTGGGCACTACTGGTTTAGCCCATTCTGGATAGGTTCATTAAAGTTAATCAGAAGCTGAACAGCAAGGGAGAAAAAAGCACATCTGTTTCCTAGAAAAGCTGTAAAGAAGCCCCCACATTCTGTGTTCTCCTCATGGGAAAGTTCATGAGAAGTCCCCAAACGTGCCTCATGTCTTTATACAACAGGAAATCTAGTTAGATACAAGTGCTGACACTCTTGTGTGCTCTATCCAAGATGTTACAGGTCAGGAAACAGACATTGCTCAGCTAAGTTCTACACTCATTTTCACAGGACAAACCACAGCAATACTTTCAAACCACAACTAATCCTATCCAAATGGGAATGTAATCTGTTTGAATAAATAAGAAGTAAAAAGAAGAGCAAAGCCAAAGAATAATGAGCGTTTCTCAGGGCTGTGTGTCACGGCTAGCTGAGTAGCTGAAATTGGGGTTGCATCACTTATACTTTATATGCTGAAGAAGACAAACTGTGCCCTGTAAGGCAACGTGGACAAATGTCTCAGGACAAAAGACTCCATGACTCCATGGGCTAAACTGTGACTTTCTTTTCTTTGAAGTTACTGCATATTAATTCCTTCAGTAACTGCATTCACACAGGCACACACATTTCCATTATGTGAACTTTTCATCTTCTTACACAGCGCTGAGCATGAGCCACAGCCAGGAGGACCAACTGCACAGCACATGGTCCTACTAGTGCAGAGCTTCTTGAGCAGCATGCACAAACTTCTAGCAATGTCCAAGTATTGCATTTCCTACTACATTTTGCCATAACCACTCAAAAATGTTTCAAATGGCTGCAGTGGAGCCCACAATTATATTGCAACTATTCCTACTGCAGAATGATTTTATGTCCCACGCAGAGTTCATGGATATTGCAAAGCCAAACTGCAATAGTACGAGTTTCATCTCTAGCACATAAATTTCTCCTGAATTTAAAGACAATTTGGTACATATAATGAGAAATAAAAGCACATTAGGTATTAAATGTGTTCCCAATGCTGAGGCCTTTGCCAACGCTTGACCGTGCAATGGGAGCTGTGCTGCCTGCCACGGCTGTGGCCTCTGCCCTGCCTCCTCTCCTCTCCTCTCCCCTTCATGGGGATTAACACCTGCCCTGGCAAAGCTGCTCCCAGGAGTATTGCAGCACCTCTTGGACAGAAATAGCTGTGTTAAGAGAGCACAGTACTGGAAGCTGAGCCGGCTGACTGAGACTTGCCACAACCTGTGTCCCAGGAGAGGCTCTGCCAGCCACCTGGAGCAGTGCCACACTGGTGGGAGCAGCCCATACGCAGCTGGGATGGGGACTTCTCGACCTAGCATGCTGGAGAGACAACAGGATCACCACTGAGCTGCAAAAACCTGTTTCTTTGTCTGACATCCCAAAGCAACACAGGTTTACACCCAAAGACTCTGCACCCTACAGACATGCATCAAGCCTGCTCTGAGCACCCAACTTTCAAAAGCCCTGAGAACCTGCACTGCTGAACACTGTTTATCTGGAACATTTCTTCCATTTATGTATAGTTTTTAAACAATCTTTTGGTATGTATGAAAGGTAGAATGATGGCTCCAAATACGTCCTACAATAAATGTCCTGGGAGACATTCAAAATCCATGTCTATACCTCCTGCTAAATGGCCCCAACTTCCACACCAAGGTCTATTCGGGGGCTGGGTTTAGGCTGAAGCTATCCTAACCCTGTCCTTCCAGTCATCTACTCCAATTTTTCATTGTTTCTATCTCTCCTTCCCCGTGAATATCCGTGAGCTAGCATTTATATCAATTCATGTCATCCCAGAAGAAATTTAAAGTGGAAACATATGTGATTTTTACCCCTTTCCTTTCTGTCACAAGGATTGAAATAGCCACGGGGAAACTGCCCGCAGCATTATCAGAATCACTTCTCTGCAGTTTGGCAAAGTTCACACGCTGGCAGGTCCTGGAGCTGTCTAATTGCAGAATCTGGAAAACAGTTTTTAGCCCAGCACATCTGGGAGAGAGCTCCTCCTGAAATCAACAAAACTACAGACATTTTTATCTAAACTTAATTTCTAGCAGAACTGGTAATGCATGTGTCTTACTCCCCCAGCTATAAAATGTAGTGACACTTTTTTCTGAAATGTTGACCTTGTGTAAATTCACTCAAAACTTCCCCGAATAATAAGATCTAAAAGCCATGAGAATAACTCATTAATTATATAACCATGTGAAAAGAATGGACCCTCCCTTTTTCTTTAGCAGCAATAAAGATACTCAGAGATAATACTAGGACGTCAGTGCTGCTGTGATCTATATAGGATTCCAACTATGCCTGTAACCAAAACCTTTTTAAAGTACAGCCTGGGTTAAATAAACAAAGACCAATCACGACTGCTCCAAGCAGCAGTGCTCAGCTGAGTTCAGTCACTGCATAGCCAAAGGTCTTGCTGGATGAATATTCAAACAATGCATTCAGCCTCATGACCTTGGACTCTGATAAAGAAAACTCCAGGAGACCTCCAAGGTCTGGTCTTCCACGACCTCACTGGGAAGGGAATGTAGAGATTAATGACCTGAAAGCATAATGCAACAATCTGGACGAAAATATAAACCATACTGAACAAGAGTTGGGAAAAAGGTAAATAACTGCAAACAGCATTAGAGTAACTTTGACAGATATCAAAACCACAGTAGGGGCAGCAGAGAAGGGGAAGGGAAAAATATAAAATTGTAGTATCAAGTAACAGCATATAATATGCCTAAGAAAAACTCTGTCAGAAATGGATATAAAACCCAGTGCATGTACTGTGAAACTGTGCTCCTGTAGCCAAACTGGGGACAAAAGTAGATGAGAAAATAAGCCAAGAGTTGACAGTACTCCCTACTCAGAAGAGCTGTAATGCTTAACACGTTGTTCAAGTACGCTTATTATCTAAAAGAATGAAATACTAAGAGCAGTACCCTTTCCTTAGTAGCCAAAAGCACAGATCGTGCAGAGGTCTCACCTAAAACAAAGAAAAGCCTTCTTTTGTTTTTTTGGTGTCAGGCTTACCTTGGCCTTAGACAGTCCAAAAGCAATAAGGGAAACTGTTCCCTCATTTTCAGGTGTTTCATATACAGACATCTGCAACCTCTTCCTAGGTTAGCACAAGAACGACGAGTTCATTGACTTGCATCCTCCTGAGCACATAGGCTGTGGTCTCCTGGGATATCTGTGTGGTCAGCTCCAGCCTGTGGCTCACACAATGCCAGCCATCTCAGAAGGACTTGGGAGACACAGACAACTCCGAGTACATGGGACACCCACATTCACACAGCTGATCCTCAGGAGGCAGCACAGCATGATTTTTCATCCCACCCATCCCTGCCACTTCGTTGCCCACTTCACAGCTGACTCAGGTATGAGCACAGAAGTGGTTCCTCAAGATCACAGCCAGGATGCACATGGCTGGACCTAAGGAACCTCCCTTCACTCTCCCCAGGGCCCCATGCTCCAAGGCTGCTCCAGGATGTTAGCCCAAGCTCAGTGAGTCCAGATGATCAACAGAGTTTCTTCAAAATGCACACTCCTGATCCAAATTAAAAAGGTAATTTTAATGTACATGTAGTGTTGTTTAACTCACTGTCTGGTAACTCCCTTAAATCCCTGTATATGTAACTCAGTATTATTTAATTTTATAACACTGTTTTTCTGAATTCCGTGAACTGAACTCCAAGAAGACATCACCACAAGTAAGTATGACCACATGCTACATACATTATTCACCGTTTATAACAAAGAGTATGTCTGCAGTTTGTCAGTCTGAATAGCAAAACAAGTACCAAGTTAAGGAAAATACTATATTGCTACTGACACTCAACACACGAAACAGTTCTTAATCAATACAAATCAACCTTGCAAGAAAAACAACTAAGAAACACGATCCAAAAAGTTCAAATCAAATCCTTCCCTTACTAACTAAGTACACATTTAAGACTGGTGATTAAAATCACTTCAGCTAACCAGCCTGAACTGCAAACCCAAACACAATTTCAAGGACTTCTAATAAAAGTAACTGAAGACCTAGACAAGAAAGAGACGCAGGGCTATAATTGAGCTACAGCCAGCCTATGACATCCTTTGCACGTGGAGGTTTTCCCAAAAAAGATTAAATAACAAACTTTGAGAATGCCAAAAGCATCTGAGGACAAAAGACAACTAAATACAGCTGGGTTTTTTTCTAGTTTACTGCAGTTTACTCCTAATGAAATTACAGATGAGATTCATACCTTTGTATTTTTGCAGACAAATTTTACAGGTCGGGTGATATTCCTAGAGACTTGTTTTCATCTCTTTTCCTTGGTTAAAGGGAAGTTTGCTTGTCTGAATACCCACAGTACATGCCTGCAGCTACATTTATTTTAGCAATGTGATGAGGCGAACTTTGGATATTTACTTGCTCATGACAGACAGGAAAGTTTTGTGAAAGCTTTTTGCTGACAGTCCCCAAATCCCTTCAAATTAGCTACATTTTCTCTGGGAGTCTATTCCTTACTCCTGAAGGCTGTTTGCAGCCCAGAGTTGTATTATCCTAAAGAGATTAAACTCATTTTAAAGAGCTATGGGTGAACGTATTTTCACAAAAATAGCCAAGTCCCAACTTAACAGAGCTCTGAAAGCCAAGGGGGCACCTCAGGGAAACCAAGGGCAAGGAATAGGAAAGGACACCTCACCTACAGCTACCATTAGCCAGGGAAGCATGAAGTATTTTGAATCATCTTAATGGAGCAGATCCCAGTAATTCAAAGCAGTGTGGAAGTAAGATATTGAAGACACTGAGTGGAGACCAAAAACTTTTCAAATTAAAACTAAAAAAAAAAAGCTCTGGCCTTCTGAAGGGCCATGTTTATACAAATTGTGCTGAAGTGGGTGGAATTTTAATAATTTCATTTGCAGCTCACCATTAACAAAGCCAAACAAAATAACAAAAAAAAAAGGCAACTGCAACAATTCCACATTTCCACACATATGTCCCTGCCCATGGCAGGAGGGTTGGAACTATGTGATCTTTAAGTTCCCATCTAACCCAAACCATTCTATGATATGATATGATATATAGAAATGTAACAAAGTAACATATTTTTGAGCATTCCCAGAATTCTGACCTGGATGGACCAGCTTAAATATAAAAAAAATCCTTCTCTTTCAGGCTTAGTAATTTGCCAGTTGATAAATGCAATCCCATATAAGAGGCCACCTAAGAACACCAAATTTGCAAGCCTGGAAACTTTTGATGATAAAGTTGCCTGTACAACTTTGACTTTAAGCTCAAGTGGAAAGCAGTCATTAATTACACAGTCACCCAGAATTTCTACAGCACGATGCTCTACTCACTTTTTTTTCTGTAGTTCTGAACATACAGCTGTTGTTGCTGGAACAAGCAGTGGACGTACAATCACATGCAAAAATGAAAAGCACCTGTGACATAATAAACTCAGTGATATGGTACTTTCTTCCTAACACACAGAGGAGCCCTAAAGATAGGGATACAGCAAATCTAAAGTTTCAGGACAGATTCAGGAGCTCCTCTGCACCCTTGGGTCCAGCTAGTTCTTGTCCCTACCCAGGGACAGCACTTGGGTTTGAACCAGGCCTGCTCCTCCCACACCCCTTCCTCTTTGCTTCCAAAGGAAAAGAGTTACACAAAAGGGAAGCAAGATTCCACCCATTCATGTGGCTTGTCCACCTTAGCAGTTGGGGATCAGCTCCCTAGCACATTCCTGTCTGAAACTGGCACTTAAATTGAGATGCACCAGACACACGTCTCGGTTTGCAGGTCAGCACTTGGCACCAAAGCTTGTTCTCCTATGCTAGAATGGCACTGGATAGGAAGATCTGAAGCTAATTTACTAAACACAAGCTTGAAGAGGACTGTGGAGGAAAATATTATGCTCTAGAGCTTCCTCAGATGTGAGGCCAATAATGAATCTTTATTTTTGTCCAGTTTTCACACATACCATTTGGCCTGTCAAAGCCAAATGTAGGAAACATTTTGTCCTTTAATTTTGTCCTTTATTTGAACGTACACAAATTATTCATGCACAAAACACACAGGAACATATGCATGCACAAGAAATACATTTGCAAAGTTACATAGGTGTAGTGGTTTTAAATCTTATCTTTTCAATTGCATTTTCTTCCCAATCTCTGTATATATAGATGAAATTATATTTATAAAGAAACATCAAAATAAGTTATGTCCTTCCGTTCAGGGGATACTTAAAAACATGCATCCACATAAATCTGATTATAAAGCACCAAAATAAATTCCCAGCACTTAGAGATAAAATCTGTTCATTAATTTGTGTTGCCCTACAGTTGCTCAGTTCACTGATCCATTCCGTCATTCTATGTATGAATGGAATACACACTTTTACTATCAATCTGACATGGTTTTTTATCCTTCTCCCAGAGGCAGAGGAGGACAGAATATTGCTTGTATATATAAAGACAAAATGATTCATATCCTATTGAGTGCTACTTCTAACATGAATGACCTGTCAACTCTGCTTTCGAGGTGTGGTAAAGCATCAAAGCAAAGAAATGTCATACCCCAGACCAAAATGTTATCACAACCATTTGTGACAAAAATACGTTGTCACAAAAAACATCTTATAAATAAAGTTATTCACCAGTTACAAACAGCATAACAGATGTAACAATAAACATCCACATTCGGCATTTCCTTCTCATTCAATATCTTCAACTAAGTCATAGGAGCAACACACTTTCAAAACGAAAGTTGCTTACTCCTCTTGCAATATGAACAAGTCCCTATGAAGAGCTGTCTAAGCCACAAAGTACTGAGTCATCTACAGAACAAAGAACAGTGAAGTGAAAGAAGTCTCAAAACTAAGTGAGTTTGTGGATGTAGAAGTCTGGAAGGAGGCAGAACACGTCTTACACAAAAGATTAGCAACAGAGTCTTGCAGGGCCACACTGGAGTCAGACATGGCACTGCCTATGGAAGTAAAACATAGCAGTGATTGATGAGACAGCTTAAACAAATACCCACGCCAGCCCAGAATTTCCAAAATGTTTTTTAAAGAAATACAGTAAATATGAAACAGTGTCACATAAAAACAAATCAGGTCCTTATCTCACTGCTGCAGTTGACATTGTATTACAGCTTCCCAGCAGGTGTTCATGTTAGATTAGGCATGGTAAAATCTAATAAATACAGTCCTCCCTAATACGGAAAGGAGAATTAACTGAAAAAACAAACCCAAATCACAGACAGAAATAAATACCATCAAGCAGAGCCTGCAACAGAGTCCTGACTGACAACATCGGACTATAGTTTTTTATTTAATATTACTTTTCATTTTATTAAAATAAACACACGTATTCAAAGTGGACCATTTGTTGCTATTCCCTGACCAAAAAAAAAAAAAAAATTAAAAATTATATTGCTTTGGTCCCAAAATAGGGACCAAGATACCCTGTATTTTTGCAGTATAAAAGACCATACTTCCCTCATGAGCATTACATGGCCAATTGTAATTTTACAGCTGACTTATTTGTGACCTTTTCCTGTTAGGAAGAGCATAGTGTTTACACATCTGTTGAAACACCATACCATTTGCCAAGTAACATTTAATTGATGCCATAAGATGTTAAGATGTGTTTTAAATAAGACCACCACTGATAAAGAAACCATGCCAATTAAAATCAGCAGGCTGCTTGATAAAGCTTCACCTTCACTGGCCATACCAATCTCTCTAGTTGTTTTTTTTTTTTTTTTAAATAAACAACAAAAATAGCCACAAAACCAATTTTCTGGCCAGAAATATTTCTCCTATAGACTAGTGCCTTGCATTTTTGCAGAACAATCAAAGCATAGCTTTGAAGTCTAGTGCATTCTAGTAAGACAAAGGCACCACAAATATTAATCAATTCTACATGTGAGCAGCTCTCTCCTGTTATGTCTATGGGCAGACTTGGAGCCTAGCATCAGAAATCAACTGAACGCTGATATACATGCCTTTAAGGAGAGATGACTATTCCTTTAAAATCTAAGTTCTTATTTTTTCAGGTTGTTTAGAGAGGTTCATCAACTATGATGAAATACATATTTTAGTTAATTCTAATTTTTAGCTTGGTAACTGCCATTTAAGGTTAAAAGACTTTAGAAGAAAATATTTAAAAACTTAGACATTAAATATTCACTAAAGAGTATAATTTTTCTTGTCCTATTTATGGGATTGCATGTATTTAACAGAAGGGGAGTGAAAGGTGCTTTTATGTGTCTTAATGCTTACAGCTTATTCTTGTGCCTGTAATTTCAAACCTGTAATGTTCCTGGATGTCCAGAATTCCACCACTTCTTCTCTTTCAGTGAAATAAGCTGGTTTAGAAGCAAAGCTCAGCCACCTACTCCTGATTTTAACACCATGCAAAACACAACTTTGTAACTCAGATGGAGAAAAAGGCGGGGGAGTGAAGGATCAGGTACCTTACAACTTACCTCCAATGAAGGGACTTTCAAGCCAAGTCCCACAAAGGAGACATCCTATGCAGTGCATGCGGGCCCTTCACAGAGCCCATGGGTCACACACAGGGCATCCCACAAGGCTGGGCCACATGGACCCAAGGACAGCCAGCTGTCTCCAGCTGTCTCACCAGTGCCAACAATACTGCAGAGCAACCCTGTGGTGGCTAAGCCTGGGTGTAAAGAACTGCTCCATGAGCTGCAGCTGGTGCACAGGGAAAATTTCTGTGTATTTACCTTCAATATAACAAATTTACAGCTGTCAGGGCAAGCTTCACTGCACCTGCCGCTGGACCCTTTGTGTCGTCCTTTTACAAAATGTTTGTTCAGACAAAGGGAAATCATTAGATTCCTCTTCGTAATGGCTAACTACCAAGGTAAGAACATCTGTGAGAGCCACTGGTGCTCTACCAGGGCTGAAATATTGAACCCTGGATTAGAAGTTACCTGTTCCACTCTCATATAAAGATCCAATCCAGGCACAGAAATGCCCATCTTCCAGGACAAAAGATAAGAATTAAGTTCTCAAGTGAAGGTCACCTATAACTGAAGTCACATTCCTGAACTTGCATTTCCAAGTAAGACATTTGGCCTCTTCACTGGAGAATGTTTGTTCAGCTACTGGTGGGTTTGTTGCACTTTTTTCTCTTTTTTTTTCCCAGTACTAATAAGCAGCCACCGCAAAACCAATTTTTACTAAAGTAAATCTCCCTCCCATCAAAGCAAGTTCTCAGAAAAGTAAACCCTGCTTTGGGGAGGGTGATCCAGTTCTGGAGGGCACCAGGATCAGGCCCAGGAACCACACTGTGCCATCCTGGCTGGAATACCCAGCAACTTCTTTCTCAGATATTATTAACTATTATACAAGGATGGAGAACATGAAGACACCCATCCAAAGGAGAGACAGTCTCATGCTTTGGGAAACACCTCTCCTTGTCAGGGGACTGAGGTGCTGAAGAAGACAGAAGCTGTGCCTTGGTCTGTGCCTCAGCAGGCTGCTGAAGCCTAGCACTGGCTATGGCAGGAACAATGCTCCAGGCAATGAAGTGCTCCAGAGTATTGCGTGTGGCTGAAGGTTGGTCTGCCCTTCGCATAAAGAAATAATAAAGAAGGTATTTAGAGAAGAGGCTTACAGTTACTGCTGCTGGCAGAGTAACAGTTCAGAAATAGTTAAGTAGTCATAACAGACAGGTAGGAAATTCAGAAGTTCATGGTTAGCAACATGGGAGGAGGCTCAGCACAACTGTTCCGTGTGAACAACCTGCATACCCTTTCTCCTACCTCATCTGCACCTTTGTTGAAGCACAGGCTTGCAAACTCAGTGTTTTCAGCTGGCATTACAGAGCTAAGTTTCAAGGCAAACAAATGTAAACATCTATTAGGTAAGTGTTAATAATTTACAGCAAGATGCCAGCTCTCCATTAAGATATTTAATGTGCACAGAAAACATTGCAAAAGATCCATGGAATAAACAGAGTAACTTTCAAATAAAAGGAATTACTTAGCCTATTGGTATTATTCATCAAGATTTTATTTTTGCTGGTCTTAAAAAAAAAAAAAAAAGGTGTTTGTGCCTAAAATTTAAATTTGTGCACTTAAAAGCACACACGTAACGTCCTCTCTTTCTGATGACAACGGCTCTGCCTTTGCCAGCTAAAAGGGCAGCATCGCAAGGATTCAGTAGCCCACCCCAGGGGATGGCACCTTCACAGCCACCACAGCTGGTGACCGGTTCGTAGGTGCACCATCCCCAGAGGCTCAGGAGACTGACAGTGTAACAACACTGCTCACAGGGATCCAGAGAGGAGTGTAAGACAGCTCTTGGGGAAGTGGTCAGAGCCAGCCAGGTTCCAGCTGCCACAGCAGACAAGTGGGGTGGTGAGGCAGCACTACAGGAGCCATAGCTGAATTTGGTTTTATGCTTCATCTCTGGGTACTCTCACATGTCAAGGTATCAAACTCCTTTCACTGTACAAGCGAGACCAAACACCCCAGGAACGTACAGCATGTGCTGCGCAAGCAAACATAGTGTAGTTACACTTTTCATTGAATACTATTGTGGCTTTCCAGTACCTGGCACCCTCTCCTCAAGACATTATTAGGTTTTGTTTGATTTCTTAGCTTAGTCACTGCGGAACCATGGCTACACTACTTCGGGACCTCAGCAGACCCCGTGCAGCAGCCCTACACCACATCAGCCTCCCAGCTTAGACCAGAGATTTTTACACCATGCTGCACTGTGCATCTAGACATGCTCTCCAGCACACAGGGAAAATCTGATCCCTGTGGAACAGGAAGCAGGAAGACAACAAAGGTCAGTATATGCAGTATTCCTTCCATCACCTACCTCCAGCCAGGAGCTAAAAGGTATTTATACACAAACTGTCAATACACAATCTTTTAGTACAAAACCCAGCTAGAAATACTATGCAGACTTCTATCTTCTCAATGGCTCTGGCATTCTTCTTCTTCACTTTTCCAACACAATGCTGCTCTCTTTATATTCATTCAAAATGCTCTGGAAAGACTGTTTGGCTTTGATGATGCTGCCTTTTTCTATGTAGCTTTCTATTGCATTTCAGCCTGTTGTTATATCAAACATTAAACATATCCTCCCCTAATTAGTCCCATCCTCTCCATCATCCTCAGCAAATACCTACATTCATTCCACTATATTAGGTCTCTGTTACCCAGTTTTGTGGGCTGGGAACTTGACTCCTTCTCCCACTATTCTTCAAGAAATTACCCCTAAATATCTGTCTTGCTTACCTATTACACCCATGGCTTAAGACTCTAACAATTAGCACGGGCAAAACATTTATTTGCTGAAGCCACTAATACTAGTCTCTGTACAATTCTTGGTGCAACTGTGTCCATCTGTCATCTCTTCTGTAAAATTTCTGGAATAAAAAGTCTCTTGTGTTTCTACAACAACTTGTACAGTAATGCCTTAACCCACAAATATGGTACCAAGACACCATAGTAATGTAAAAATCACCTCTGCAGTGCAAGACGACCAGCAGTGCAGACGTGCCCACACAAATCCTCTGGATTCTGTGTGGATTTTCACTCTGTCAGATGCCCATTCCTGTCCCTCAAACCCCTACAGTCGGTGGAGATACAACAGATATTCTTATCACTCAGCTTTACTGTCTCATCCCTAATTTGGGCATAATCCCAGTTTAAACCAGTTATCTAACAGCTAAATATAATTTCTGTAGGCTGTGTAGTTTCCAGAAATAACTAATGCTGCATCCTCTTGCCCCATCAGGGAAACACCCAGCAGCACTTGCCAAATCCCACCCCACCCCACTGCCCTAGTCAGTAGGGCCATGTGGCACAGAGACCTAGCCCTCACAGCAGAGGCTTCCCATGCTGCTGCGAGGATTAGCCATCAAATCCACAGGCTCATCTGCAGCCCTGATTTTTCAAGCCTTGTCCCTTCCTCCTGCTTCAATAAGCCATTTCCAGGCAGCTTGTAAGAACCGAGCAATCGCCTGCCCACTGCTTCTGCCCCAGCCTTTGCAAGCAAGTCAAAAGATACTCTAAGAAGCATCTGAGATGTCCATGCTGTAAATAAAATACATATTCTTACAGAGTGGATGTAGCCCAAATCCATAGTACCAGGGGAGAAAGAAGGGCAAAAGCTTTCTTAGTCCCTGCAGTAAAATCTACAACTAATCACCTTCCAAGCTGGGTAAACTAATTTCTCCCTCAATGGTCTTGAATACTGCCTCAACTCTTTTAGTTCAAGTATTTCCTAAAAAGCTGGGAAGAACAAAAGCAAAACCAGAAAGATGAGTATTTCCAAAGTTATCCTAATACAAAGCACAGAAAAAAAAAAAATAATTCTTCCTTTCTTCCAAATTCAGTATGTTAGCTCCTTTTCTACACATTGATGTTGCGCCAGTTGAGCATAAATTACAAATTCCTCACTCTGAAGTAAAGGCAGTTCTCTCCGGAGGCAAGTGACCTCCAGCTATTTGATCTCACAACGCCTCACATGCTTCCCTGTTCTGGAAGCTCCTCAGTAAAAGACATCTGGAGGAGTTTGTTAGGGACACCTAATGGGATCTGAATCAAGCATGGCGGTCCCCGAGTGGTGTCACACACAGCTGTGGAGTTGCTGTGCTGGAATGAAAAGCAATGTCCCACTGGCTCATCGCACTGAGCATTCACACACGCCTGAGAAGCCTCAGCTTCACCCTCTGCCAACCTCGCCCACCCTGCTCTGCAGTGTCTTATCCCCAGGAAACCACATCTCATAGCTGGGAGATGTTCCGAGACAGAACAAAGAGAGAGATAGACGGTAACATCCTGTCTTAGAGCAGAGAGAGCACACTACCAAGAAATGGTGCATTTTACATAGTTTTTCTTTTCCGTGGTATTGTACGCTGAAATTTTGTATAACAGACAACTTTTTAGTAACTTGGACACCAGATGTACTTTGATTGTTGTGAAATGGTTAACCTAACCTTTTTGAATGTGGCAATGCTCCTTTGAAGAGAAATATCAAGATACCAAGAATATTTTCCATGCCAAAAAAAATAACATAGCAAATATTATTTGTAAGTTTAGAAAGAAAGAAACTATACACATATCAAATATACATATATTTTGCAGGGAAAGCATCTTGTCACAAAAATTAAAGAACTCCCCTGAAGTTCACAACACCAGCCATCCCAAAGCACCTCTGGCTTCCTTTTCCCTTACTGTGCTCCTAAACTTCTCCCATTCCTCCCATCAACTGCTCGCAGTCCAGCTCTCCTGAACAGCTACCCCTCACAGAAGGTGTGATAATGTAGAGATGCAACTCACAATTTCCCTCCTCAGGCTTCACCAAGGCTTGCAAAGCAAATTGGATCATCTCATCATTGCACAAAACAATATTTGCTACCTAAGACAAGTCTCAGCAATGAAACCAGTTATTCCAAAATACATATGGTACTTGGAGTATATCAACACAACAGCTGTCCTGGTTCCACCTCTCCTGAGTAGACACTCAGTGGTCACCAGGTCTCTGTTCAGCCATCCATCCCAGTCTTTCCCAAATCTTTCCTGCCCTTCCCAGTATGGCTTCTCAGTTTCTCTGCTTACAACAGCTGGGCTATAAAATAACCAAAATAACTACAACAACAACAAAGAAGGGAAAAAAAAAAACACCTTTGGACTTGATGTGAGGTCCCATTACACTCCCCACATGCTGCTTGTTCTGCATCCTCGACAGTTCAGCAGCTGCTTCCACTGCACTGTCATCTCCCACTCTCAAGCCTGGAAGGACAGCCTTTCCCTTGCTCCTCTGGCCTTTTATCACTGGTTCCAAGGAACATGCCAAGCAAACTCCCCTTTTTTGCTTTCAATCTCCTCTAGCCTCCATTTTCTTTTAAGAGGGGTCACCAAGCAAGCCTCTCTGTTGCTCCTCCTGCTATCTATCGTCTACACTCTCTTTGGGAACATCCCAAGTTATTTTTCCCTTCCAGCTTTGCTTTGCCCCAGATGTTGCCAACCATATTTCTCCTTTCCCTTTGACTTCTGCTCTGTCTGAGTTAGATCCAGCACAAGAAGAGCTCCTGCCCTCCTACAAATACTTTGGTCCTATTTTAATTGAAGGGACGAGTTACCCTCTAGCACAGCAATAAAGTCATTAAATGCTTTTATTTCAACCAAAGGACCATATTTCAAAAAAATGTAAGGAAGCCAGAAATAAAAAAATTCACTGCAGGAACCTCATTCTTTTCAACTGTAATTCAAGTGACATCGTAAGCTTACTACCTTCAGCTCAAAAAAGGTCTACATCTAAACCTTACGCTGAATGCTAAGTCCAAATAGCTGGACTTGGTCCAGAAGAAAGGTCTCCAAAAGCTCCAGGTAGGAAAAAGTGTCCTGCTACCCAAGACCATAAGAAACTGTGTAGCCATTACAACTGCAGTATGGCCATAAAGATGAGCTCAACACTGCTCCCAATGTCTTTATTTCCAAGGTGCAACAGCTCTCCAACCTGCCAAGTGACGAGTGATCTCTGTCCCCCACCCCAGTAACTGGGATTGGAAGGCATGGTGTAAAAGCTGGCATCTGTGCAGCACAGGCAATACAGACCATGCCTCATCGTCTCTACCCACTCCTCCTGCAGTGGCACCTCGCTGGCTCTGCTGGGGCTGCAGAATTCAGCAGCCTTCTGGATACAGGCAGGACTCCCTTCAAAGAATGCAAGGCAACATCCAGCTTCCAGAGAGTTTGTCCGAGCAGCTCCCAAACAACCAGGCCTTTGAATCCAGTATCTTTTTTTTTTTTTTTTTAGGAAAAAATTCTTCAATATGATCCCTGGAATAGGTTGCCCAGACAGGTAGTGGAGGTCCCATCCCTGGAGAAATTAAAGATCAGGCCAGATGAAGCTTTGAGTAGCTTGATCTAGTTGGAGATGTCCCTGCTTGTGGCAGGGGGGTTGTACTAGATGAGCTTTGGTGGTCCCTTCCGGCCCAGACATTCTATGATTCTAGGATTCTATGATCTGAACACCAGGGAGCTTGGTTTTCAAAGGATTCCCAGAGAAGAAGCTCTGATGGACAAATAGAACACTGCAGCATAGCTCCCAGTGTTCCCTCCAGGCCAGCAATCACAAGCACAGGAGGAGTTAGGGAAGAACAGCAGATCTCTTTTAAATTCTGGCACTTAGGCCAGATCAGCCATCTACAGCAATCAGAATTTCCATTTACCATTTTTCTGAGCATATAAACTGTATGCTATGGATTGAAGAAATAAAGCACATACATTTGGAATTTAATCATGCACTGATACCACCTCAAGACACGTTTCTAAAAACCAAGCAGATACGCTGTCACAAGCTGAAAACAAAAAGTGATAGTAGAGGCAAATATAATACAGCAAGCTGTGCTAAAGCACACAGTAATCACCACAAAACAAGCACAAACAAAACATGAACAATATTTAGAGAGACGAGTTAAAAAGCGTTACTGAAGTGAGGAACAGCTCAAGGGGACATATGGACAAGACATAAAACCCCTTCACTGACAAAATGGCATTCAGTCATGTGGAAGACCTCAGCATTACAGACCTCTTTTTCTGGGATGGAAGAAGAAAGGAAGGAGGGTCTAATTACTACACACAAAAAGTAAGGATACAAAAGAACTAGAACAAAATTTCAGAAACTATCTAAATGATCTAGCAGCTCAAGCTTCACCTTCAACAGCGAGTCAGGGGCTTCAGAAAACTTCATCACCAGAGATGATGGTGAGAACTATTCAGGGCAAGCAAAGCACTATGGCAACCAGTAAGGACCACGTGTTGCTGGGTCCAAGACCAACCTTTTGTCTTACCGAGCCGCGCTAGGGGTGGGAGCTTCTCCGAGTGCCAGGTGGTACGGCGGGCAGAGCCATGAAGCGCAGAGCAGCCCCAGGACGGCACCTCAAGCGCAGCACTCCCGGGAGGAAACCAAGACATCACACCGTGAGTGAGACAGGGCAGGGACACCCATGCAGGAGTTAATGCTCTCCTCTTCCCAGTGGTGGTGTCACTTCAGTGGCAATCCTGTTTTCCAGCCCTAATGATGTTTTATTTAGCGACTCATTTCTGATGCAGTTTCGGTCTTCTCCCCTTCCTCATCTCCTTTTATTTGAGCCGTGCAGTTGTAACTCACAGGCAGCTTTTTTCTCTTTATTTTCTTGTCCATACTTATCAAGATCGCAAAAGGTTACGACTCCAAGCCATCAAGGGTTTGTTTTACTGTGGGCAAGATCCTTCTGTCAGCACAATTTTATACTTGATGCTGAAGGCTGCACCTGCTTGACAAAACCTCTGCCAGTTAATCGCAGATTTACCAAAATCATTTCCCACGAGCAAGGAGAAGAGACACAGGAGATCAGATGTCGATCAACACACTGCGGAAGCTCAAGAAAGCCCACCACTGAATTATAAACAGCAGCAAATTATGACCTGTGCTCCTTTTAAATAGCAGCCTGGAAGCATTTAGTTCATCAAGCCAATTTGGTACCAGCTTCTTCCGGGCCAAGTGGCCCCATCTGCCTATTCCAGTTTAGTTTAGCTTCGACTGATCCCAGTTACATAACTGTACTCTTAAGCTCCTAAATTGTAAGGTCAGTATCAGGTTAAACTGTTGCTGTGTAAGACAATATAGGCAAAGCCTGAACTGTCCTGCTGCCACACCTATTTTTCTATGTATCTGATGCAATTCCCAGCTCAAAGCATAGCAGGAGATTTCCTTTCCTTCTCGCATACCTTTTCAATTTTTTTCCCTTCTTCTTCCATTTCTCTTCTGGATCATTTTTACTTTTATAATACACTCAGGAAGATGACAAAAAAGAAAGCTAGAAAAGCTAAGTTGACAGGAATGCTTCTGTACCATCATTTTACTGCAGGCATTGAACTGAAGTGTTTCAGGCACCACATCATATGCCTTGTCAGGAGCACACTGAACTACCATGAAATGGGCCAGGAAAAGATAAAAGTGTCTGGCCAAATGTTCAATATTTTTAAGCCTCAAGTGAAAAAAACCACAAAAGCAGATGGAGCAGGTCTGTCCCCATAGCACACTGTCCTGAAGGTAGATACTTTGTAAGCCCTGGGCTCACTAACGCTGGAATATGCAGGCAGGCTTGGTTAAATGAGCTGGCAGGAAACCTACCTGGCAACTAGTTACTGAAACCTCCCTGCCAAATCCCTGCTGAAGTTCTGCTAGAGCACTGTCAAGCTATCGCTCCAGAACACTTGAATTTGAGAAGGGTTTGATTGGATTATTAGCCTTTGGTTTGGGTTTGTTTGTTTATCTGTTGTTGTTTTGTTTTGTTTTTTTAATTGTACTGACATCTTTTAAAAAGCCACCCTGGCTTTCTCTGCATTTATAAGACACCAGCAGTGTACCTGCACTGTAGTAGTAGGATATGCCTCAGAGCAGTAGCACTGCAACAACTTTGGAGAACAATGCAATTAAAGAAATCACTCTTATAAGCCTGCTTCAGATATTGATGCTGGAAAGCATCATATTTTCTGCCGTAACTCAACAACTTCTGTTCCATCAAATGTATATTGTAGCATAAGGGAAGACACCAGTTTTCATTCTGCTGTAGAAAGAAATGTCTCAAAATCACAGAAAAAAAAAAAAAGAAAAAAAAAAAAAAAAAAAAAAAAAAAAAAAAAAAAAAACATCAACAACTTCTGTTCCATCAAATGTATATTGTAGCATAAGGGAAGACACCAGTTTTCATTCTGCTGTAGAAAGAAATGTCTCAAAATCACAGAAAAAAAAAAAAGAAAAAAAAAAAAACAAAAACAAAACAAAACAAAACAAAAACTAGGTCAGAAGGAACCTCTGGAAGTCATCTGGTCCAACCTCCTGCTCAAAGCAAAGCCAGCTTTAAAATTTGATTTGGTTCCTTGGGGCCTTGCCCTGTCAAGGGTTGAAAATTTGCAAGGACAAAGATTCCAGAGCCTCTCTGGGCAACCTATTTCAATACTTAACCACTCCTGCTGTGAATGTTTTTTTTTTCCTTAGATCTATTCAAAATTCCTCTTGCTGCAACTTGCAACTGTCATTGTGCAACCCTGACAACACCCAGCTCCATCTCCTCCTTAGTCCCCGTGCAGGTAGTAAAAGCGGAATTACATTCCACTCTTTATTCCTCTCCACGCTGAAACAAATCTCAGCCTTTCCTTGTGCATTAAGCACTCTCATGCCCTGCCTGTCTTGATGGCCCTCCACTTGCTCCAGCGTGTCAACATCTCCTGTGTACAAAGGAGCAACAGATCTGGACTCACAAGGGCGAAGTCACTCCCTTGACCTGTCTGTTATCTCTTTGCTCATACAGCCCAGTCTGTAGGCATCCTGTGCTCCACATTACACACCTTCCACTGCTCACTAATTTCATATACATGGTTTTCCTCTGACCCGTGGAAGGTGGTGTACTTCAGCTGCATTTGGGCTAAAAAATAAAGGCGGAGGCTCTGTTACATGGTTCACACCAAGAAAGAAAAGTATGCTCATCTGTCCCATTTGCTGTGCCTCTGCTGAGGAGAGGACTATGCAACAGAAAGGTTCCATCTGAGTCTTGACAGCATGGAAACGATATGCACTCAGATCTCAAGCAGAGTAAAGGCTAGAGAAGCATTTTGTACAGCGTGCCAGAGATTTTTCAAATATGTGATTTTACCGATGTAAATCTAACTGATTATTCTAGTGAAAAGTTTCTTTAAAACCCTCTGTACAGGTTGGCTGCCAATTACATGACATTCATTCTGTGACTATAGAATTAAGTCATGTTATCTCTGGAAAAAAAAGTAGAGTTTCTAAATGGGTTTATTTAATTAATTTGGCCACCTAATTCTCCCAGTTGGATATGGCTTGGCACCCACTCTCTGGCACAGTCCACTTTGTGTATTGTTTTCAAATACACTGTCCCCTCCTAAGGATGTATGAGACGTGTCCCCACGGCGCGCTGCTACAAGAGCTGTTGCTACATGCAGAGACACACATGCTTCAGAAACAGTAGTGAAGCAATGAGCAAAAGGCACACCATATTTTATCAGCAAGAATGTTATGAAATAGCCACAAGAAAACCCAACCATACTGTTCTAATTTAGGATAGAGTAGATAGGGTCTTATTTTGGACTATGAAAATGTAATCTATCCCAGTCTCTCCCCACCACCCCTTTCAAATAACAGCCTGCACTGTGATCCACATTAAATTAACAGCTAAACATAGCTGACTTCCAACCAGGATGTTACAAGGGTTTAACCTTCCTACATACACATATACTTACAGAAGAAATTGTGGTAATGAGATTGAGATCAAAATATTGCCCATAGTCCTTTTAAAATTGAGGGCAGGGAAAAGAGAAAAGGGATTTCTTTATGATTTAGGAAGTGTAAATATGAGGTATGTACGTTCAAAACAATCAGATTTGAGAAGGTATAGCAGACATCTTAATCCGTGTTCTTTAGCTTCAAATTCTCCCATTTCACGTATCAGTTTGTCCCAGAGCTTGATGGCACTGTATAAAGAAACAATTGCCTGTCTTCTGCAAACAGAAGGTGGTGAGATCTCTTGGAGAGATGGCCCAAAGACTCTTGTCTTGTGCCTGAACTCTTAAGGGAATACAATTCAGAAAGGTTTATTCAATAAATTAAAGAAAAAGCTCCTACAGGAAGCAAAAAACATAAGAGAATGAAAAACATTTCCTGTAGGGGTAATATTTTTAGACTTTTAGAGAGGCAAATGAAAACTGAACACAGCACTGCCAACTGGTTTCTCACCACATTACTCTCAGTAGGGTGCAACTCAACTGAAATTACCCTTCAGCAAAAAAAGACCGTGGTCAAAAACCATCTTGTCACGTTACAACAGTTGCCAAAAACAAAGGGATAGAGGAAATAAAACCTGAAAATAGCAATGGAAAATGAGCATTAGACTTCCTCTTACAAAATCTGTTATAGATGTTCAGTGGAGGTACTGTCCGGTCACTGAAAATCAAAGCCAGGAAACCAGTCCTTTGGAGAAGCATGACTCTGAGGCAGTGCAAAAGTAATCTTAATCACACATTAAAAAAACCTAATCTTTCATTTGTTAGCAAAGATTGTATCATCCTTTGCCGAAAACAATTTTGTCTGTTTATGAGACAAACAATTTAGGACAACAAAAAGATTCAATAACATTTGACTTGGCCCATCTATGTAACAGGCTGTAGCTACAGTAAAGCAGCCTTTTTTAGTATGAACTTCAGGCGATGAAAGCAGCACATCATCTTCCTTTCAATCTTTAGCATGGAGGATAACTGAAGATGTACATAAGGACAACTAGAAATGGATAAAAGGCAGTTCAACCTGAAAAGTTCTGATTACATGGAACAGAAACTCATAAACAAACATGGGTAAAAGAGAAAGCCAAGATCTACCTGACATCCAAGCAAGTTCCTGGCAGCCACAGGGCAAGTTCCTGCAGGGGACTGAATGCTCATGTGCATCCTCACCAAGTGCAATGCTCAAAAATCTCTTCTCAACCTTACACTGTCAAATAGTCCCCATGGATAAATACTGTAAATCAGGACATCTTTTCTTTGAGAGGATGGAGAAAAGAGCAAGTAGGAAGATTCAGACAGAACAACTTGGAAGGCTGATGCAAGCTGTTCCCATAGCCATGACTGTGAGGATGACGACCCAGGGATGAGAGCTTTAGGGTGGGAAACTGATGTTTGTTTATAAGGGTCAGAGGCACAGTACCTAAGCTACTTAGCTCCAAAAACATGAACATGTGGTACTCAGCATCTGGTCCCAATACGACAATGTGGTGAGAGTCAAGCACTGGAAGCTCATCAAATCCTTCAAAAACCCTCTTAACTCTCCCAGGGATTTAGTAGCTCCTCGCTGACAACTGGAGTGGAACCGATGGATAACTTGAAATAGCCAGTCTGTACACATCTAGGAAAAGCTAAAACTCAGTCAGAAGGTCTGCATATGCATTTCCATTGACAGGTATTTTTGCCACAGGATAAAAAATATTTTCTATTATTTCGAACAAACACAGCTTAAATATCTGCACAAAACAATAGATACAAAACTTATAAAGGGAGGTGAAACAAGTAAAAGTCGTAGGAGTGAATAACTAAAAGCTTCACTTCCTACCTGATACTGTTTCGACTACCAGTATTCACCCATCAGTAGTAAAGCACACACTTGAGAACCATCAGATTTGAGAGCTCAATACCTTGCACAATTGGGCAATGAGTCACAGTGTCAAATTCCAACGAAGTCTGAGCCCTGCTCTTACGTCCTTATTGCCTCCCTTTCAGTTGCCTCCCAGTAAGCTGAATGGAGTATTTGGCCTCTTCTCCTACCATACAGACATGTGGCTCAGTTAAAAACCAGTGTGCCCCAGGATGTAAAAAAGGTAAGTTTTAAAACATCAACTTAATTCCAATGAGCCTTACATTCCCAAATACTGTGCCACATAGCCAGAAAAACAAGCATGAACAGCATTATAGCATGTTTAATGAGACTAAGATTAGTCTATTGCCATTATAACTTTCATTTTCACTTTTACATTAAGACTTTAATTCTGCCACTCCAACACCGATGATGAGCTAGTTGCCACAACACTATCATGAGTGTTCAGCCCTACTTTTTCAGAACTCCCTGCCAGCTTCCATTACAATCTTTACAACCGGAAGGAAAAAAATCTCCCAAAACATGCTTAATACCTATATGCTTACACAGCCACAACATCACAGAAGAGTGACGATGGACTCCACCTGCCAATTGTCACAGCAGCAGTTCTTGTCATACAAGAGAGTTTGCACAGCTAAACGTGCCACAACTCCATCACGAAGTCAAGGCAGCAGTCTGGGTTGTTGATAGAGACTGCCCAAAATGACTTTACAGTCTCACTTCTATTATATTCACCAGTTCCTTTGCCATTACTCAAGAAATGCACACTCAGGAAGAATTCTCTCTGTCCTAGCTGTCAGCTCCCGTGTTTTCACCAAACATCTTCAGATGTAATTTAGTTGGGAATGGGAAGGGTGGGTTTGCCAAATTCAGAAATGCTGAATATATCTAGTTACTTTTAATAGCATTCCTCTTCACACAAGACCCACAACATTTCTGCCCACCGAATTTTGCAATCACAGAACTCTTACAGCATTGAATGGCACGGACTTAGGCTGAAACTCATCTGTGTGTCCAGTGTTTTAGAGTGTCTTATGGAAGAAGATAGAGCAGAACAGTTCAGTGGTAAATATCAGCACAAAACACTTTTTGTTTTAAATACCAAGAACCTTCCAAAATACAGTTCTCACACATCTCATTTAGAAGACCCTCCTCAAAGGGAAAAATACAAGGTAGCAATTTTGGGGATGGGGAAGTGTTCTTTTTTTTTTTTTTTTTTAAATGTTTGGAGGAAGACCAAAAAAAACAAGATGACAAAAAGCCACTTAAACATGCTAGATCTCCATTTTGCTTCCTGGACAGTTCATCAGGGCTGTACACAGGAATACATTCAAAACTCTCTTCCACGCATATAGAAAAATGTCTGTGTTAGGTATCAAGGTGCTTCAGAATAAGTACAAAAGACACTGAGCTCACACACTTCAGCTACACATCACTCTCAGAGATCATCATGGCAAAAAAGATCAACTAGTGTTGATGGCAATTTAATGCATTCCCTGTGATTCCTTCCCAAAGACAGGTAAATTTTCCAGCTGATGGAGAAACAGCTGTAGAGCATCTCATTTTAACAAACCACACGATAAACACAGGCAAATGCAGGAGCAATGAAGTCAAAAACATGAGGCCAAGATCTCAGCGAAGACAAAGCCTTTACAACTATGACAAATGGAGAGGAATAAATATGACACTGTCACAACAGACAAAATATTGAGGAGGTATTCCATTAAAATATTTGCATGTATTATGTTAAATCAGTTTACTGGGGATTACTGACCTGTGACTATGTGAACTATTGTAGCCCTCAGCGGCAGAACCTTATCCCCAGTTCCAAGTACAGCAGCTTTACTTTTACACCTTCAAAGCTCCATCTTAACCCCTGGTTTGGCAAATGGGCTCTCATATCAGCACCTCTTGAAGTGCAATGCCTCGTGAAAACCGGAGAATGGATGTCTTCACTTATGTATCTCATGCTAGATCTTTTGAAAGTGACGGAGCATATATGCTTCTGCTTCATGTTTCTTCATGCATCCTAACCTAGAAAAATGCCTTCTTTCTCTTTCATGTAGGTAACCTATGATTTTCAAAATATTTATCAGTCATTGCTTATGAGCTGAATGGGGGAAGGATAAATAAAGAAAAGCCCTCCCTCCTCTAAGTTTATAATGAACAGGTTCTGCTCCTGAAAACTTGATTACGCAATCAGTCCTTTCCCACTCCCAAACAAGCTCTCCCACTAACCTCAAAGACAAATACTAATTTGAAGCACACAAACATATATGTCCATGGGAATATGACCCCATGGCATGACAGCTATACCCTAAATTATCACCCCATATAACTCCAAAAGAAGCTATAAAATAATTTAGCTAAACTAATGTTGTTCTGGTATTGCAGATGAGCACCTCCAACATCCTTGCAGCCAGCCACAGCTTGACTGGACAGCAGCTCAGGAGACACAAGGATGACTCCTGACTTCTACATAACCTGTTGAGGAACCAGGGCGATCTTCCCTTCCACAACACAGGGAACCCCTCACCCTGTTGTACTCAACAGAAAGACACCCTTGAGCAAGCAAGAAGGTTGATCACAGGCTGTGTCAGGAGAAGGAGGAAGCGAGAAGGGCTGAGCCATCCACCCACAGCAACCCAATGGCACTGAGGAGCAAGTTGCAAAGCCACGATGGTGGCTCCTGCTTCCCCATCAGCCAGGCATGCAAGCAGGAAGGCTGCAGACATTATGCTACCATTACTTTAAAAACAGCTCTCCTCCCAGAATGTGTATTAGCTGGAGCTGTTAACGTTTAACTAGTCAGTAACACATGGAGTATCATAGGAAAATAATCAGACCGTGTAAGTTTAAGTGTGTAGATTTGGTTTACCATAACAAAGAGATTACTCAAATACATTCCCATGATTTGCCATATTTGTTATGCACATGCTGTGGCTTTCCACTGCTGTCTTTAGGACAGAAAAATAAGCAGAAGAATTAACACAACTTGAGACTTGAGACAGATCTATTCATTCTGAGCTAATTTGGACTTTTCGCCTGGCAAACGTATTCTAGTCACTCACTGTAAAACACCTGCAGCCTTCACTTGTATGCAACTACCCACATACTTAAAACATAAATGTTATGCCTAAATGTTGTCAGAATCAAGACATTTAGGTATCTCTGTGTATTTTTACCACCTTTTCCCATAATATTTGGTTTACTTAGTGATTCACTTAACTTTATGAAACACTTAATGAAAGCATAATAGTCACAACAGACTTAAATTTCTAAGTGAAAGCGAATTTTCTTTAAGGGAAATGGCATAAAGGAATAGCTGAGATCTGATGGGAACTGAGGATTAATGCTTTTTTCCCTTCTTAAAAATCCCCCTCAGCTTTGCCCTGCTGAAACCACTGGAAATGTTGTCCCTGATTTCCACAGACCCAGGAATAGGTTTTCTGTTTAAGCAGCTTACACATGAGCAGATAATAGAAAGTGGAAAGAATGCTTGTCAGTGAAGTAAGGCTCTACTGAAAAAATAATCTTTATGGTTGTAAAATATTCTTGTGAATAAAATTACATGTCAATAAAGAAGAGTCAGATCACACAGAAATGAGATACACCTCTGCCAGACGATGCTTCACATCCAAAAATCTTTTCTTGGATCCAAGAACACAGGCCTAACATCTTTCTTTGTGTAAAGCTTTCAGTTGCGACCCACTGTTGAAACTGGAAATCCCCTGTGCACTCTGGATTCCCACTAACAATTCATTATGAATGGCCATGTGAACTGAGCAGTACCCTTCCCCTCCCTAGGCCAATAGAGAGGGTTGTGGTATAAAATCTTGAAGTCAAGGAACTGCTATTAAAAAAAAAAAGGTAAAACAAACACTCCATCCTTTTCCTGGCTTCATGTCAAAGCTGTTACAGACATTTTGGCTTCGTGGACACAAACTGCAGATCAGCTGGTGAGGGAGTGCTCGTGGCAGGCTTTAAAATCTGAGTACAGCTGAGCCAGGTGCTCCTCCTACCCCTGCAGCCCTGAAGGACCAGGCTGCCCACGGGCAGGAGTCACACGTGTCCTCATCACGTCCCTCCAGACATCACCACACAGACACAGCTTGGGACAGTTGAAGGAGGTCCTACTCAGAAGTTATTATTTTGGAGGGTCCCAAAGAGAAGATCTCCATGGCATTCTTCCTTCTCTTTACTGCTTCAGAGATTAAGGCAAGGGGAAGAAAGAAATTCCCACATATATCTCCTAAAATATTATTTTTAGTGCATAAACCTGTCGCTTGCACAGTAGCTTTAAAGAAATATTTCCCCAAAAGTTCAATTACAGCAAAGGTGCTGGAATGAAGGTAAGGAAAACAGGGTTTGCAATGAACACTTCTTTTATTCCCCAGCTAATAGAATGGGAATTTTTAAGTACTCAAACCAAAACCTTTTATGCTCATTTTCAGCTTGCTGTCATCTATTAAATTGTCTTCTACAGCTGAGTAAAATCATTAAAAAAAAAAAAAAAACAAAAAAAAACACACAGAACAACAGATTTCCTATTGAGAAGGAAATAATTTGGATAATGGGTCCTTTTGAAGTTACAATATTATCAACAGTTATCTCCTTTTCACCCAATAAAATGTGAGGGTTTTCACCTCCTCAAGGACACTTGCTTTGCCATAGCTAGAGTGAAGACCCAGAGACAGAGAATCCTTCACTTCATGACAACTGAACAAGTCCTTTTCCAATAAAGATAAAATAGGAAGCAAACAACTAAATCCATTATGAACAATGTTATTTTATGATAAAACCAAACGGAATGACCGTTCGGATGCATGCCTGCAATGAGTGGGGATGTGATCAGAATGATGTATGTGAAGTTTCTTTTAAGATCTAGATTAAAATCATTTACATGGCTCATTGCTGATAGTTATAACTAAATAAATATTTGTACAACACCTGGAAAATAGAAACTCTGAAACCAGCAGAGACCAGGTTATATGGCAACTGACATAATGACAGAAATTCACAGTGATGACATTTAGCCACCAAAGGAGCCCAGCTTCAGATGCAGTACACCCTGCTCCCACATCACAGCCCCACCACCAGGACTGCTGGGACAAAGAACACGATGACACTTGTGCCCAGTTGAGGGCTCACGGAGAGGGGGTGGCCCGGCCACCCACCCAGCTTGGCCACGAGGACCCAGCACAGACATGGATACTCATTTGACCCAACAGCACTGGGCTTAGACCTTCCCTAAACGGTGCTCTTACGACAGAATCACATGTTGGGGGTTTTTTTCTGATGTAAAAGTGATTTTTTTTTTTTAAATTACCCTCACATATATGCCTCAGTTACTCTAAAAATCAGGCCTCACCAATAGGAAAGATGCTGTCAAAATACAAGACCACACTTTGTTAGTGTCAACACCCATTTCTTAAATATATGAAAGACACTTATCCAGGTTCAAATGCCAAGTAAACAACAACTTGTCAGACAACAGTACTGTAACATCATACAAAACTGCACTGGATCAAATTCAACTGCAAATTATATCACCATACTGCAACTGTGCTATTTCTAATATGACACACATCCCCCCCAAAAAGGTTTGTCTATTTAAAAATTATAGATATACACCAAATTAGGGGGGAAAAAAATGTACTTTTGAATTTGCAGTCTGAAGATGTGCTGTGCTACATGGTTTGATGACAAACAGATCAGAACAAAATGCCACAAATGTCCAACACCCTTGCATGGATTCAGGGAAAACTGGCAGACCCGCTTACATCCGCAGATCGGAGACGATGCTCTGAGTCTTGGACTCAGCCAGGGAACTCTGCACAGGATATATTACATGCCTTATATTCCTCCATGTTCCATATCAAATCGTAAGTGGATTAGCAGCCAACTTACCCTTAATTAGTGTGAGCATCTAAAGGTCACTACCCGCTGTCTCACCAGAGGTTTTTTGCCACCAACACTGCAATGCCCACAAAGTTCTTAGAAATTGTAACTTTTTAACTATCTTCAAATTCAAGCCTCAAGATGAAATTGTGCTAAAAGTAACTCCTGGTCACAAGACTTATTAATAATCCAGTTTTTAAAACTGCTAAAAATTCTCTCTGCCTCTTTCAACATTAGCCAGCATCATGCCTGAAGTCACCATCCAAGTGCACTCCGTCCCAGCTGTCAGATGTTAACAGCTTCCATACCCAAAGCTAACAGAAGGATGTGGGGTCTCATTTGGGGTCATGGTGCTTAGCTTGGCTTTAGATCCCAGAACACTGTGTAAAGTAAAAATTTTTCAAAACTTCTACATCCCACCAAAACAGTGGGGTGGGTTTTTTGATAGATGTAGCTAGCATCGACTATTCATAAATACAACTTAAATGGAAACGTACATAAAAGCAGAAGGCTGCCTTCCAACCCAAATGCACAAGTTCTGAGAGGCACTACTAAATGGTTAAGTTGGACACTTCACAGCCACAATCAGGGTGGAGAATTTCTTCAAACAAAAAACTTCTTCTCCTGCCACAAAGGGCTGTGCCTAACCAACTGACCGAGCAATCGCTATCACGGAACAATGCCACATTTTCCGAATACATTCGTCCACATGGTGTGGTATCAGCAGCCCAACATCCACGACATCCAAGTTAAACGAATAAATATTTGCATTGCAAAGTTGGATTTGTCTTGGAATACAATCGACCCTCGTGTGGTTTTGACACGTGTGTGTTGTCAAATAAATCACAGCTTGCTGGGAGTGCACATTAAAAATAATTTGTCTATCTTGTTAGAGGCCATCGCATACTTCAGTTTACGAGGTGCGAATGTGGGAAGGGAAGGTTTTACGCGCCCGGGACAGCTCCATATGGAGCTCATTGAGGGAACGCGAAGCGCCGCCGCCCGCCCCAGCGAAGCAGCGCCGCGGATCCCCACGCCCGCTCCTAACGCCCCTGCCCGCTCTCCACGGCG